>NC_052399.1:1505000-1618661 GCF_009389715.1 Phoenix dactylifera | reverse complement strand
GACAGTGCTCGGGGAGGCAGCGCTCCTGAGCCCGTTGCGGCACCGAGAGATCACACCCTGCAGATTCTGCACTGCCTCCGCGAGGGTGCGAACCTGCTGGGCTAGCTGGTCGAACTGAGCAGCTTCGACCGTCTGAATGGGAGAAGGGGGCGGTGGAGTGCTGCTGAGAGTGCGTTGGGGACGCAGCAGCCTCTCGGCCGGAGGCGCGAGAGGCTCCGCGACCGAAGCATTGGAAGCTCCACGACCACCTCGCCGTGCCATTACGATCGTTCTAAGATTCGGCCCTCCTTCTAGCGCCAACTGTTGCTGGTGGTCCAAACCGAGAACGATTGGCACTGCGGTTGTGAGCGGGGTTCCGTCTGAGTTGTCTTGGTTGGTGTTGGTTGCGCTCCACCTTCCGCCAAGAAACCTGCAAACAAGCCTTGCACCACCACCAGGGTGGTGATGGCCCTCCGACGGTCAAGTCAGAGGAGATTGGAGGAGGAGGAGAGGTGATAATCGCAAGTAAGAGAGTGCTCTGGGAGATATTGCTCCCCTCCCCCCTTTCTCCCCCAGCCGCATATATACCTGACCGGGGGGTCTCTCAGGGGGGGTTCGTTATCGTGGGGCACGATGGTGTGGCCACTGACATGGCCGTTACAGGGCGTCGTGGAGCAGCACCGGGTACGGCCACGTCAGGGCATAGTGGGGCTCCGCTTGGTACGGCTGATGCAGGAGATCGTGGAGCAGCATCGGATACAGCCGTTGCAGGGAGTAGTGGAGCAGGAGGCCGCGGCGTGCCTCTGGGGAATAGCCTGTCGTTATCAGGAGATCTCCGACTCGGGGTCGGAGCGCTGGATTCAAGGGGCAGCCGACTCGGGGTCGGGCTGCGGAGCCGAGGATGTCCGGACTCGGGGTCGGATTGCTGGATCAAAGGGCAGCCGACTCGGGGTCGGGCTGCGGAGCCGAGGATGTCCGACTCGGGGTCGGATTGCTGGATCAAAGGGCAGCCGACTCGGGTCGGGCTGCGGAGCCGAGGATGTCCGACTCGGGGTCGGATTGCTGGATCAAAGGGCAGCCGTAGTCTTCCTGGGCGCGCGTGCCGGTCACGTGGGGCATGGCGGCTTATTTCCCCCGTAACACTAACAATTTATAATAATTTATACTTTTATTATTGTATTATACTATAAATATAATATATATTACATTATATCATAATACATTAATATGTTATGTAAATAATTTAATATTATGTTATATTACCAAATATTAATTTACTCTAATAATTATATTACTATTATGCTATATTAACATAATATTATTTATATTACAATAATATTATACTATATCGTATATTTATGTATTAATTTATGTTATGTTTTATTATGTTATGTTGTATAATACTATACAATGTCCTTTATGGTAATTTTGTCATACAAAAGTACTTTCTCAGTTTGTTTACCAAATACAAAACAAAGTACGACGGCACTTTACGAATGTAGTTACCAAACAGCAAACAGCTTTTTATAACAGCTCTACTTCCAACAGCTCTACTTCCAACAGCTCTACTGCCAACAGCTCCCCCAAACAGGGCCTAAGAAGAGATCCGGCCCGCAAGTAAGAGTTCAACTGCAGTCGTCTCCAAATTGGGCTGGGCCTGTTGAACACTGTGGAGAATCTCAACCTTAGCCCAGCCCATTTGCATCCCAATGATGAGCGCTGCTCTTTCTCTCAAGCTGTGAGAAGAAAAATTTTCTTTTTGAAAAAAGGGGAACTCTAAAAACTATTTCTTATTTATTTTCGTTTTGTTATCAACATAAGTTGATACAATTTGTCTTCTCAAAATATTATAAAATCAACGCATTTTAAGTCATAATTGGCTTCACCGAGTTGTATACACAAGTGAGATACATTTAAGAGCCCAACTTACCAAACTGGAATTTAATTTTTTGCTCGCAATACTAGACTTAATGTACTTTTAATGGACTTCATAATGGAAATACCATTTTTCTGAAACTTGGTAGTATTATTCAAGTACGTAGGAGATGCTTGAAAGTCCATATTTGTGAATTGGGACTTGAGATTAAGCTCAAAGACTGGTTTTTTGAGCTTGAATTCTGTGGCAAGTGATGAAAAATAATCGTGCCAGACTGGAGTCAACGTGCTTTTGACGCGGCCATTCTATGTGCCGCTTGCATGTCTAATAATTCAACTATTCTAAATTTTGTGCTAAATGATGGACAAATAATCATGCCAGGCTGGAGTTGATCGGCGTGCTCTTTTTTTTTTCCGCTGCCAATCTATGCAGCACTTACAAGTCTGGGCATTTATCTATCATATTAAATAGTTTTAATCACTAATTAGATTTTTTTTGCTAATTTGAAAAAAAGTCTCATACAAATGCGATGACATATTTTAATTTTAGAAAGTGTATTTCTCCATTTGTATAACCAGCATAATCTAGGAAATGATCGCGGCGGCAGGTATATATATATTGTTACGGGGGAAATAAGCCGCCATGCCCCACGTGACCGGCACGCGCGCCCAGGAAGACTACGGCTGCCCTTTGATCCAGCAATCCGACCCCGAGTCGGACATCCTCGGCTCCGCAGCCCGACCCCGAGTCGGCTGCCCTTTGATCCAGCAATCCGACCCCGAGTCGGACATCCTCGGCTCCGCAGCCCGACCCCGAGTCGGCTGCCCTTTGATCCAGCAATCCGACCCCGAGTCGGACATCCTCGGCTCCGCAGCCCGACCCCGAGTCGGCTGCCCCTTGATCCAGCGCTCCGACCCCGAGTCGGAGATCTCCTGATAACGACAGGCTATTCCCCAGAGGCACGCCGCGGCCTCCTGCTCCACTACTCCCTGCAACGGCTGTATCCGATGCTGCTCCACGATCTCCTGCATCAGCCGTACAAAGCGGAGCCCCACTATGCCCTGACGTGGCCGTACCCGGTGCTGCTCCACGACGCCCTGTAACGGCCATGTCAGTGGCCACACCATCGTGCCCCACGATAACGAACCCCCCTGAGAGACCCCCCGGTCAGGTATATATGCGGCTGGGGGGAGAAAGGGGAGAGGTGGGCAATATCTCCCAGAGCACTCTCTTACTTGCGATTATCACCTCTCCTCCTCCTCCAATCTCCTCTGACTTGACCGTCGGAGGGCCATCACCACCCTGGTGGTGGTGCAAGGCTTGTTTGCAGGTTTCTTGGCGGAAGGTGGAGCGCAACCAACACCAACCAAGACAACTCAGACGGAACCCCGCTCACACCGCAGTGCCAATCGTTCTCGGTTTGGACCACCAGCAACAGTTGGCGCTAGAGGAAGGGACGAATCTTAGAACGATCGTAATGGCACGGCGAGGTGGTCGTGGAGCTTCCAATGCTTCCGGTCGCGGAGCCTCTCGCGCCTCCGGCCGAGAGGCTGCTGCGTCCCCAACGCACTCTCAGCAGCACTCCACCGCCCCTTCTCCCATTCAGACGGTCGAAGCTGCTCAGTTCGACCAGCTAGCCCAGCAGGTTCGCACCCTCGCGGAGGCAGTGCAGAATCTGCAGGGTGTGATCTCTCGGGTGCCGCAACGGGCTCAGGAGCCGCTGCCCCCCGAGCACTCGCCTCTTCCTCACAACCCGCGCTCCTTCCTCTCCCATGGAGAGGAGCGCCGGCGCGAGGAGGATTCTCGAGTGCGGTCCATTCTGCCAGGACCTTCTCATCGGAGCTGTGCGGGGTACGAGAGGCGGACCCGGGCGCGTTCTCAGACACCCCAGTCCTCGAGGGGCCCGCACTCCAGTCGGTCCCCCTCGCGCCGCTCCTTGTCCCCCACCCACCGGTCGCGCTCCCTGGACCGGCGGGTGGACGATCTCCACAGACAGCTCCAGGTCCTGAAGGGCCACTCCAAAGATCCCTTCGCTGACTTGGAGATCTCCTCCCAGCCGGCGCTTGCCTCGAGGATCCTGCGGACCCCGAACCCGCCGGGGTTCAAAATGCCGGCGATCGAACCCTACGACGGGGCGGCGGACCCGCGGGACCACGTGGAGAGTTTCAGGACTCTTATGCTCCTCCATGGAGCATCGGATCCGCTCCTCTGCAAGGCCTTCCCGGCGACCCTCCGTGGCCCGGCAAGGGCATGGTTCGCCGGCCTGGAGGCTAACTCCATCCAGTCCTTCGACCAGTTCACCCGCTTCTTCATCAGCCATTTCGCCGTCAGTAGCAGGCGGCGACTGGTCTCCGACTCCCTCTTTGATGTCCGGCAAAACGAGGGAGAAAGCCTGCGGGATTATCTCACCCGCTTCAACAAGGCTACACTGGAGGTCCGGAACCTGAGCCAGGAAGTGGCTCTCTCAGCCCTGAAGCGTGGCTTCCGGAAGGGCAGACTCACCTTCTCCCTGGACAAACGCCTGCCGCGGAGCTTCCCGGAGCTGTTATCTCGGGCAAACCAGTATGCAGACGCCGAGGAGGCAGCATCCCACCGGAACAAGAAGGCCGCCGAGGCCCCTCTAAAGCCCGGGAAGAAAAGGCGAAAAGAGGCACCCCAGAGGAGGAGCCCGACGCCTCAACGCCGGCGCAGAAGCCCGTCACCAGCAAGGAACCACGGCGCCACACGCCCTCGTTCTCCGCACCGACGCTTCAACCGGTACACCCCACTCCTGGCCCCCCGGGCCCAGATCCTCATGGAGGTCAAGGGGCGGGAGGACCTCCCGGTCCCGAGGCAGATGAAGAAGATCCCTGGGAGGAGGCCTTCTCGGGCGTACTGTGAGTACCACCGAGACCACGGCCACGATACCGAAGACTGCTTCCAGCTTCGGGACGAGATCGAGGCTCTCATTCGCCGAGGGCGTCTCGGTCGATATGTAAACGACCGACGTCCCCCGGCAGACCCGCGTCCGGCCGACCCGGCCCCTCAGGAGCCTCGGGAACAGAATCGACCCGTTGCGGGAGTGATCCACACCATCACTGGGGGCTGCTCTCGGCCCGTGAGGAACGCAGGGGGCTCGGCGGGAGCATCAGGAGTGGCCGTCGCGAAGAGGCAGCGGGTCGGAAATGTAATCACTTTTTGTGATGAAGATGTAAAGGGGGTTCAGACTCCCCACGATGACGCCATGGTGATCTCTCTCACTATGGCGAACTATGATGTAAGGCGTGTTCTTGTGGATAGTGGAAGCTCAGCTGATATTTTGTATTACGAGGCCTTCCAAAAGATGAGCTTGTCCCGACAATTGTTGCACAAAACATCCACCCCCCTCATAGGATTCACTGGAGACGCTATCTCGGCCGAAGGTGTCATTGAGCTGCCTGTGACTGCGGGCGTTGCACCCGCAGAAGCCACGGTGCGACTCGGGTTCTTGGTCGTCCGTGTCCCCTCGGCCTACAACGCTATCCTCGGACGACCCGGACTGAACGCCCTTCGCGCGGTGGTTTCTACCTACCATTTGCTCATGCGGTTCCCCACGGCGGCCGGGATTGGAGAGGTCCGAGGTGACCAACCAACCGCACGGCAGTGTTTCCTGGCAACTCTCAAAGGGAAGAAGCCCATAGAGGCCCTAAGCGTCGAGTCCCTTGACGCCAGAGACGAAGTGGCCTTGCGGCACGGGGAGCCGGCCGAGGGCGTAATCGAAGTTCCCCTCGAAGAAGGCCGCCCGGACCGCACGGTCCGGGTCGGTGCCAACCTCGACTTGGAAGCTCGGCTCCGATTAGTGGAATTCCTCCGAGCCAATGCTGATGTGTTTGCCTGGTCGGCGGCCGATGTACCTGGGATCGACCCGGAGGTCATTTCTCACGCCCTCAACGTCGACCCGACCCACCGACCAGTAAAGCAAAAGAAGAGACACTGTGCCCCGGATCGGATCCGGGTGGTCGACCAGGAGGTAGACAAACTCTTGGAGGCAGGTTTCATAAGGGAAGTGAGCTACCCCGAGTGGCTGGCAAACGTCGTACTTGTCCGGAAGGCGAGCGGGAAGTGGAGGATGTGCGTCGACTACACCGACCTGAACAAGGCGTGCCCCAAGGATAGCTTTCCGCTTCCGCGAATAGACCAACTGGTCGACGCGACTTCCGGATATCAGCTGCTGTCTTTCATGGACGCCTTCTCCGGCTACAACCAAATAATGATGGCTCCACAGGACGAGGAGAAAACGGCCTTCATAACAGACAGGGGGCTGTACTGTTACAAGGTAATGCCCTTCGGTCTGAAGAACGCTGGCGCTACTTACCAGCGCCTCGTCAATAAAATCTTCAAGGAGCAGATCGGCCGGAACATGGAGGTGTACGTGGACGATATGCTGGTAAAGAGCCGCCATGCGGATCAGCACATTGCGGATCTGGAGGAGACCTTCGCCACCTTGCGGAAGTTTCGTATGAAGCTAAACCCAGCGAAGTGCGCCTTTGGTGCTTCGGCCGGGAGGTTCCTCGGCTTCATTGTCAACCAGCGGGGGATCGAGGCCAACCCGGACAAAATCAAGGCCATCCAAGATATGTCCCCTCCGACCAAAGTGAAGGAGGTTCAGGAGCTCGCTGGGAGGGTCGCCGCGCTCGGACGATTTGTGGCAAAATCGGCCGAACGCTGCCAACCGTTCTTCAAGGTGTTGAAGCGCCCGAAAGACTTCCTCTGGACGGCTGAATGTCAAGTGGCGTTCGACCAGCTCAAGGAGTACATGGCGTCTCCTCCCCTGCTGTCCAAGCCGCAAGAGGGGGAGATGCTCTACCTTTACCTGGCGGTCTCCCCAACCGCAGTCAGCGCAGTACTGGTTCGGGAAGAGGCAAAACTTCAGAAGCCCGTGTACTACACCAGCCGAGTCCTCCGGGATGCCGAGACGCAGTACACGAAGGCTGAAAAGATCGCCTTCGCGCTGCTGACTGCGACCAGGAGGCTTCGCCCCTATTTCCAGGCTCATTCTGTCACCCTTTTGACCGATCAACCACTGTGGCAGATCCTCAGCAATCCTGAGAATGCGGGACGGCTGGTGAAGTGGGCAGTAGAACTTGGTGAGTTCGACATCCGCTACCAGCCCCGGCCCGCCATCAAGGCCCAGGTGCTCGCGGACTTTCTCGCTGAGTGCACTGTGCAGGAGACGGAACCTAGGCCGCCGGAAACACCCAGCCTCGATCTCCCGATCTGGACGCTCCACATTGACGGGTCGTCGAACCCTGAAGGTGGAGGGGCTGGGCTGGTCCTTACCAATCCCGATGGAGTGATAGCCGAGTATGCCTTGAGGTTCGGATTTTCAGTGACCAACAATGAGGCGGAGTACGAGGCCCTAGTCACGGGACTCAAACTCGCCAAGGAGCTCGGCATCCGGCGTCTGAAGGTCTTCACCGACTCCCAGCTGGTGGTCCGGCAGGTTCGAGGGGAGTTCGAGGCACGGAGCCCGACCATGCAGAGCTACGTCCGGAAGGTGCAAGCACTCATTCCCGACCTCGGCAGTATTGACATTCAGCAGGTCCCAAGGAGCGAAAATGCTAGGGCCGACAGGTTGTCCCGCTTGGTGGGCGCTGAGGCATACAACTTGTCAAGGGCGATATACCTGGAGACCCTAGATGCCCCGAGCATCGGCGAGGCTGAAGCGGTAATGGCGATTGATCCGGAACCATCTTGGATGGACCCGCTTGTAGCTTACCTCGCCGAAGGGATCCTCCCCGAAGATGAAGATCAAGCTCGGCGACTTGTTATGAAGTCCGCCCACTACGTACTCTACGAAGGGAGGCTGTATCGGACCTCGTTCACCGCCCCCCTCTTAAGGTGCCTCCGCCCTTCGGAAGCGGCTTACGCCCTCAGCGAAGTCCACGAAGGCATCTGCGGATCGCACCTGGGGGCTAGGTCCCTGGCACATAAGATCATGAGGCAAGGCTACTATTGGCCGACCTTATTGGAAGACTCAAAGGATCACGTACGGAAATGCGACGCCTGCCAGCGCCACGCCAACATCCAGAGAGTCCCCTCTGTTCCCTTGGCGCCAATCACCGCCCCCTGGCCCTTTGCACAGTGGGGAATGGATATCCTCGGACCATTCCCCATCGCTTCGGCCCAGCGGAAATTTTTGATTGTCGCCATCGACTACTTCACCAAGTGGGTGGAGGCAGAGCCACTGGCCACCATCACGGAGGCGCAAGTCCGGAAGTTCGTAAAGAAGAATATCATTGTCCGATTTGGGGTACCTCGGGTCCTCATCTCGGATAACGGTCGACAGTTTGATAACAAGCATTTCCGAGACTTCTGCGAGGAGTTCGGGATCGAACATCGGTTCACGTCCGTGTCGCATCCCCAAACCAACGGCGAGGCCGAGGTCACAAATCGGACAATCCTCCAAGGTATCAAAGCGCGGATCGGACGGACGGGGCAAGCTTGGGTCGAGGAACTCGAGAATGTCCTTTGGGCGTATCGGACCACGCATCGGACTCCAATCGGGGAGACGCCTTTCAGCCTAACCTATGGCACGGAAGCCGTTGTCCCCGTAGAGCTCGGACTTCCCTCACCTCGGGTAGCCGCACACCGACCCGAGGCCAACTCGGAGCAACTCCGAGGGAACCTGGATCTCTTGGAAGAAGCAAGGGAAATGGCGCAGGTTCGGATGGCAATGTATCAGCGGAGGGTGGCCCGATATTACAACTCCAAAGTCCGACCGAAGCTTTTCAGAATTGGAGATCTGGTGCTGAGGCGAGCTAAGGCATCTCAACCTACGGAAGGTGGGAAGCTAGCGCCGAATTGGGAAGGCCCGTATAAAGTTCGTTGGGTAAACCGACCTGGCTCCTACCAGTTGGAAGCCCTAGATGGCCGAGAAATTCCAAGGGGCTGGAATTCCGCTAACCTGCGGATGTATTACCAGAAGAACAACAAGGCCAGAAAGACAATTTGAAAAGGTGCAACACTTTTCATTTCAATAATTTCTGGTTACAATGGCGTGCTCGTGTGATTACAAGGAATTCCCAGAGGGGAATTAGGGAGTAAAGAAAGCAAAGAAGAGGTGGAGAATCCGTGGAGCTGAGGACCGAGGATCCCAAACCCTCAACCCAAAGCAGCTGCAATCCCACCGGAAGTGGGTGCTTCTAACCGGAGGCGCCATCCAGCACCTCACCAAAAAGACGAGGAGCTGCCGCAGAAGAAGCTCCCGCTGCCCCCAGGGGAACGCCGCCTCCAAAGGATATTCCCATCCTCCCCAGTGGTAGGAAAGAGAAGGAATACGAGGGGGAAGAGCATATGGAGGCGCGGTCCCGGACTGAGCGTCTGGTGCAGAGCTCAATCGGGAGGCTGAACTTCAAGGAGGGGAGATGTGATCCCGGATGAAACGCCTAGAGCGGAGTTCCGCCGGGAAGACCCTCCTTGTTGATCCCAGATGAAACGGCTAGTTGGCTGAAGTCGCAAGGGGAGCGCCTCCCCTTTCCTTCAACAGGAGTCTCTCAGTCATATGCCAAGGAGGAGGTCCGCGATCCATGGCAACCTGAACAGCTCCGGCTTGGCAAACTCCATCGTACCTGCACCTGTATTTATAGCCAAACTGCGGCCCCCTGGTCGTTCCGATGCGGGTGGCTCCAATAAATGTAGGCGCATTGAAACCGGAGCCGTTCCGGCTCCCGAGGCGTATCTCCCCGCGATTTCCTAAGCGTCATTCTCCTTAAACCGCATTCTTTGTGCAGGACAATCCGGGTGTCATGTACCCCTAGGTCCACATATCTCCGCTCGCGCCCAGGCCGTATCCTCCTCGAAGAACCCGCGTATCGCGGCCGCTCAACTAACACTCCTCGCAAGCAGCAGCTGGCGATCCGATTTCCCAGGTAACGCATTAATTAGCGTTTAATGCCCTTCTCGTGTTCCCCCAGGCAACGCTTAGAGAAAAGGAGAAACATGATCGCGGCTGGCCACGGAGAAACCCCGTCGGGCAGCGAGCGACAAGCGCACGACCAGCGAGCGGAATTTCCCGAGGCTCGGCCCTCGGATGCCTGGCTAGCCCGATGATCATCCCGGGAGCAGACTAGCCGGAAGCCCCGACCGGTCGCCTCGGCTTGCGCCAGCCTTGGCCGACCAACGAGTGGAATGTCCCGAGGCTCGGCCCTCGGATGCCTGGCTAGCCCGATGATCATCCCGGGAGCAGACTAGCCGGAAGCCCCGACCGGTCGCCTCGGCTTGCGCCAGCCTTGGCCGACCAACGAGTGGAATGTCCCGAGGCTCGGCCCTCGGATGCCAGGCTAACCCGATGATCATCCCGGGAGCAGACTAGCCTGAAGCCCCGACCGGTCGCCTCGGCTTGCGCCAGCCTTGGCCGACCAACGAGTGGAATGTCCCGAGGCTCGGCCCTCGGATGCCAGGCTAACCCGATGATCATTCCGGGAGCAGACTAGCCTGAAGCCCCGACCGGTCGCCTCGGCTCGCGCCAGCCTTGGCCGACCAACGAGCGGAATGTCCCGAGGCTCGGCCCTCGGATGCCAGGCTAACCCGATGATCATCCCGGGAGCAGACTAGCCTGAAGCCCCGACCGGTCGCCTCGGCTTGCGCCAGCCTTGGCCGACCAACGAGCGGAATGTCCCGAGGCTCGGCCCTCGGATGCCAGGCTAACCCGATGATCATCCCGGGAGCAGACTAGCTTGAAGCCCCGACCGGTCGCCTCGGCTTGCGCCAGCCTTGGCCGACCAACGAGCGGAATGTCCTGAGGCTCGGCCCTCGGATGCCAGGCTAACCCGATGATCATCCCGGGAGCAGACTAGCCTGAAGCCCCGACCGGTCGCCTCGGCTTGCGCCAGCCTTGGCTGACCAACGAGCGGAATGTCCTGAGGCTCGGCCCTCGGATGCCAGGCTAACCCGACGATCATCCCGGGAGCAGACTAGCCTGAAGCCCCGACCGGTCGCCTCGGCTCGCGCCAGCCTTGGCCGACCAACGAGTGGAATTTCCTGAGGCTTGACAACCCTCGGATGCCAGGCTAACCCGACGATCATCCCGGGAGCAGACTAGCCTGAAGCCCCGACCGGTCGCCTCGGCTCGCGCCAGCCTTGGCCGACCAACGAGTGGAATTTTCTGAGGCTTGACAACCCTCGGATGCCAGGCTAACCCGACGATCATCCCGGGAGCAGACTAGCCTGAAGCCCCGACTGGTCGCCTCGGCTTGCGCCAGCCTTGGCCGACCAACGAGCGGAATTTCCTGAGGCTTGACAACCCTCGGATGCCAGGCTAACCCGACGATCATCCCGGGAGCAGACTAGCCTGAAGCCCCGACCGGTCGCCTCGGCTTGCGCCAGCCTTGGCCGACCAACGAGCGGAATTTCCTGAGGCTTGACGGCCCTCGGATGCCTGGCTAGCCCGATGATCATCCCGGGAGCAGACTAGCCGGAAGCCCCGACCGGTCGCCTCGGCTTGCGCCAGCCTTGGCCGACCAACGAGTGGAAGGTCCCGAGGCTCGGCCCTCGGATGCCAGGCTAACCCGATGACCATCCCGGGAGCAGACTAGCCTGAAGCCCCGACCAGTTGCCTCGGCATGCGCCAGCCTTGGTCGACCAACGAGTGGAATTTCCTGAGGCCTAACCCTCGGATGCCTGGCTTGGCGCCGGAAGAATTTCCTGAGGCCTAACCCTCGGATGCCTGGCTTAGCGCCGGAAGAATTTCCGGAGGCCTAACCCTCGGATGCCTGGCTTAGCGCCGGAAGAATTTTCTGAGGCCTAACCCTCGGATGCCTGGCTTAGCGCCGGAAGAATTTCCCGAGGCCCAACCCTCGGATGCCTGGCTTAGCGCCGGAAGAGTTTTCTGAGGCCTAACCCTCGGATGCCTGGCCTAGCGCCGGAAGAATTTCGGGAGCCAGGAGTCAGCAAGACCTACCGAGAGTTAAAAGAAAAAGAAGGACGAAGGCGAGATGAAGAAACATTCAACTTGCATTAATTTTTATTGTTTCAGGGCCGAGGCCCATACAATTTGGCAAAACCCCGGTATACAAAAAAAAAGAGAGAAGACAACGAAAGGTACAAGAGGTCAGCTTGGAGGAACTCCCGGGTCGGGAACGTCGGGCTCGTCCGCAGGAGGTAGGGAAGCAGCAGGAGAACCAGCAGGCAATGGCGCCGGAGAGGAGTCGAGAAGGGAAATCTCGCTCAGGTCAACTTCGGGGTACTTAGCCGACACCCTTGCCAGGCCCTCCTCGAAGCCTAAGATAAAGGCTTCGGCCCCCGCGTCCGACGCGTCACGGACAAACTCGTCGGACTGACGATAGGTCTGTACTGCCTCCGACATATCATGAGCGAACTCGGCGGACTGGCGATAAGCCTCTACCGCCTGACGCCCGATTTCCGCACTCCTCTCGGCCAGCGCCGCCTCTGCCCGCTCCATAATCTGGGCTTTCGCCTCCAAGACCTTCGCCACAATCCGGCCTTCCGCCTCGGTGGAGACCCTCAGCAGCTCAGCCCGAGCCTCCTTGTGCTTCGCTTCGGCAGCAATGCGAGCAGCCTCAGCCTCCGTCAGGCGCGAATGAAGCTCCTGATCGCTCGCACGGGACTTCTCCAAGGCCGACTCCAATTCGCCCAGCTTAGCTTCAAGAGACCGGATTCGGTTGCGGGCGTTGTCGGCTGACCGCTGGGCCTTCTCCCACCTCTCCCGGTAGTCGGCAGCCTTCCGGGACTGCTTCTCGGCCCGCTCATCCGCCTTCTTGACCTCGCCCTCGAGACCCGAGGCAACCTTGAGCTGCTCCTGAGCCTCCAACAGTTGCTTCTCGAGGGCAGCAAAGCCGAGTGCCCGCTCTTCGGCCTCCCGGAGCCTCGCCTCGAAGTCCCCGGTCGTCCTGCCTGCCACAGCCTGGCCTCCCTTTTCCACTGCTTTCAGCCGGTCCTCGGCCTTCGCCAGAAGCCCCGCCTGTTCCTTGTAGCACTCCTCCAGACGGATCATGTACTGGGCGAGCTAAGAAATAGGAAAAATAAGGGAGTCAGGCGGAGAACAACAGAGCCAATAAATGGTGAAAAGCGGCCAGAAGAACACTCACCGACATGAGACAGACACAGCTGGCAGCCCCAACGTCAGAGACCTCCAACTCCCGGACCCGCCGACGGTCCTTCTCCAGCAGCACTGTTTCGATGAGATTTCGGGCGCCATCGGTAGTGAAGGCAGACCCCGATTTCTCCCCAGAGCCGGACGGTGGTTCTGCAGCCTTACCCCTATCCATCGCCTGGGGAAGAGTCCGGCCGATCGCGCTCGGGGCGGGGGTCACCCCAGGAATTGATAGGGTCCCGCTCGGTCGGGGCCTCGGCGCGTCCCTCCTCGAGTCATCAGGAGCCGACCGAGTCGAAGGCCGGGTCGGGGACCGATCACGTCCGACCCGTCCGTCTCGGGCAGGCTCGGATGATACCTCCGGAGTAGCGGCAATCTTACCACCGGAGGGCTGATACAGCGTCAGCTGCCGGTCCGTGCCCACGACGTCTCCCTGATCGGTGGGCCCGGACTCGTCGGACGGCGTCGGAGGCACCTCCTTACGGGACTTCTTCGCCGGTGGGGCCCCGCTCGGAAGAGCTCGTTTCCTCCTCTGGGCTGCTTCCAGCAGGGACGCCCTACCAACAGCCTTTGTCTTCACCGACCGCATGACGTCGTCGATCTCTGCAAAAAGGATGGGATAGTCGGAGACGGAGAAACCAAAGGAAAGAACGGGACGAAAGAAGGGAAAAAGTCAAGAAAGAATCGGTGGCGGACTCACGGTCGGTGGGGACCGAGCTCAGACCGACATTCACCAAAGTATCCTCGGAAATAAGGCGGGCCACCGGGGGGAGCTGGCCCTCGGCAACCAACCCCTTCAAGGCGGCCAAGCCATCGGACTCCTCCCTTGACAGTCTCGATAGGCCGATCGGAGACTTCATCGGGGTCTCCCAGGTCGCCCTGATTTCCCAAGAGGGATCTGCATCAACAAAAAAGAAGCGCTCCTTCCATTTGTGAATGGAGGTAGGAGCCTCCTTGACAAGGCCGCATCCTCGCCGCGCTGCGAAGCACCACCACCCTTTGTCCTGGGGGTGGCCGCTCAGGCTGTAGAACTCCCAAAAAACATTCAGGGTGGCGGGGATCTCGTGCATACGGCAGAGAACCTGGAAGACCGTCAGGGCCCGCCACGAGTTCGGCACCAGTTGCGTCGGTGCCACTCTTAAACCCCGTAGCACCTGCATGACCAAGTCCGAAGGGGGAAAGCGGAACCCGGCCTGGAGAATGCCCTCATTGATGGCGATCTTCCCTGGAGGAGGATGGGACATCCTCTCCTCAGGCCCCGGGAGCGTGGCGTTGCAGGCCTCGGGAAGGTGGTACCGAGCCACGAGTCTGTCTAAGTCTGTGGCGACCAGCTCCGACTTAATTTGGTCTGCTCTCACTTCGCCCATTCCTAATGGCCAATAAACCTACGGTCAGGACGGGGACAAGAAGGGGGGAAAGACCGGAGCGACTGGAGTACACTAGTATAAGAGGGGAAAGTATGGAGAGCCCTAAGTAGAAGAATGGGGAAAACTCACCGGAAAAGAGGTAAGAACGGCTCCGAGAGCGCCAAAGGAGAAACAAGTGAACAGTCCGACGGCAGCAACAGCTGCGCAAAGGGGAAACTTGAAAATATCTGTAAAGAAGAAGACGGACAAGGAAAGGCCCCCGATTAAATAGGCGGAAAGGCAAGTGACGCCTCGATGACGTCAGAGGACGCCTGGCTGCCGAAGGGTCGCTCGCGCCCCAAAGGCGAATCGACACCATTAAGGAAGGATGTCCGCCGAAATCCTCAGACTGCCAGGTCAGCAATAACCGCCATACGCCATAAAAAGGGCGGGGAGCTCGAAGCGCGCGCGCCTCTCCGAGGAACGGCGGCAATCCCGAAACATCACTCCCTTCACCTGTTCCCCTTCTGGTTCCAGGCTCGGAAGTGGGGGGCTACTGTTACGGGGAAATAAGCCGCCATGCCCCACGTGACCGGCACGCGCGCCCAGGAAGACTACGGCTGCCCTTTGATCCAGCAATCCGACCCCGAGTCGGACATCCTCGGCTCCGCAGCCCGACCCCGAGTCGGCTGCCCTTTGATCCAGCAATCCGACCCCGAGTCGGACATCCTCGGCTCCGCAGCCCGACCCCGAGTCGGCTGCCCTTTGATCCAGCAATCCGACCCCGAGTCGGACATCCTCGGCTCCGCAGCCCGACCCCGAGTCGGCTGCCCTTTGATCCAGCAATCCGACCCCGAGTTGGACATCCTCGGCTCCGCAGCCCGACCCCGAGTCGGCTGCCCTTTGATCCAGCAATCCGACCCCGAGTCGGACATCCTCGGCTCCGCAGCCCGACCCCGAGTCGGCTGCCCCTTGATCCAGCGCTCCGACCCCGAGTCGGAGATCTCCTGATAACGACAGGCTATTCCCCAGAGGCACGCCGCGGCCTCCTGCTCCACTACTCCCTGCAACGGCTGTATCCGATGCTGCTCCACGATCTCCTGCATCAGCCGTACAAAGCGGAGCCCCACTATGCCCTGACGTGGCCGTACCCGGTGCTGCTCCACGACGCCCTGTAACGGCCATGTCAGTGGCCACACCATCGTGCCCCACGATAACGAACCCCCCTGAGAGACCCCCCGGTCAGGTATATATGCGGCTGGGGGGAGAAAGGGGGGGAGGTGGGCAATATCTCCCAGAGCACTCTCTTACTTGCGATTATCACCTCTCCTCCTCCTCCAATCTCCTCTGACTTGACCGTCGGAGGGCCATCACCACCCTGGTGGTGGTGCAAGGCTTGTTTGCAGGTTTCTTGGCGGAAGGTGGAGCGCAACCAACACCAACCAAGACAACTCAGACGGAACCCCGCTCACACCGCAGTGCCAATCGTTCTCGGTTTGGACCACCAGCAACATATATATATATATATATATATATATATATATATATATATATATATATATATGTCTTAATGTATGTTTGGATATTTTTATAGAATTGAATTGAAAATTAAGGATTCATAAATTCAGCCCCCCATTCAAGCATGACCGTATATCAACCAAACATCACCTAACCTAAATTTTATGTGATCTTATTTATTTTTCTACAACTCAAAAATTAGATTCTGGGTTGAGTTTAAATAGGCTCTTAGAAAACAAAAATTAGATGGGTTAACATATATGATTTTTTTTCAGAATTTTTAGTTTAATCTTATGGAAATATCAAAATAAGCCTCAGAGGTACCAAAACACAATAATTGCTCAAGCTCTTGGGAGTATGCCCTTTTTTTAAATACAATACATACATCAAAAGGCCTCCCATGTTGACTACTGCAATATAGATGGAGCTGCACAAAAAATGTAACAGCCTTCGGATTCAATATTTGCATAAACTAGTAGTTACAATGATACATGTTTAAAACTGAATAAATAGATTAAAATACAATTACAGGATGATACACTTTTTTTTTTTTTTTTTGAAATCTTATTTTATCAAAAACAGATCGTTGTGAAGCTTTCATTCTTCTTCACCAAACGTATACATTTTCTAGTGCCTCACCTGTCCAAACTATTCCTTCGGCTGTAATTGAAATTATGACAACATGCTGAAGCCCTAACTTTTATCTTGGAGGTAGCCCTCATTATTCAGAATGATATCTAATAATTTTCTAACCACATCATTGAAAAATAATATGAATTAATAGATGATTTGATGTATCATTCAAGGCCTGACTATCTCCTTCATAGATCCGGATTTCAGAGTATGGAAAAAAAAAACCTATAGACAGAGCAGTTGGAAGCTAATCCTGTGGTACACAAGGTGCTCAAATAATCTTCTCACAGCTCAAATAATGAATTACTCTATAATGGCAAGTGTCATCTATCATCATTTCCCATGTGCCCATCAACCCATCGGATGCTCCCATAATCCAACAGTCTCAAATCAATTATCTTGTGCCAAACAGCAGGACATGGTGGTTTGTGCCAAACAAGGAAAGATAAACGTACGGTCTAAAAATTTAAATTTACATAAATACTTTCTTAAATTTTATATTTATTTCTATACACACTATTTTTACATAAATGCCCACTATTAATAAAAAACATATTTATTTTAATTAAAAATAATATGAAAATTTGAAATTATTTTTTTTGTCTCTCATCGCGATTGCCTTATAAATATTTCTCTTTTCACATCTATCCAGTGGTATTAGATGGCATGTGCACATATGCAAAAATAAAGATAAAACAGAAGTAGCATGGCAAAACAAGTATTTTACGAGCATATATATACAAATATTAATTTGAGAGGATATTTATGTAAAATTTGATATTTAAGAGAATATTTATGAAAAAAAAACCCTTGGATACAAAGTAATTCCCAGAGATAATTCAACCTCTAGTTAAAACACGCTACAGCCCCAACCAGGATATCACCACGCGTCAGAGCAGCGTGGCTCCACACCTCATTTTGCTGCAAGGAACCCAACAGCTGATCCGCTCCCATGTGGAAAACGCTGTGCTCTTCTCGGGCGGCAACAGCTTAAAACGGTCCCGTTGTATCGTAACAGATCGGACCGCCTCTCGGCGAGTGTTCGAACTCCGAACAAAGGGCGGGCGGGCGGGATCCGGTCACCCCGGCCATGTCGCTGCTCGGCCCCACCCACCCGCTTCTGGTCACCGCCGCCGGTCCCCGCGATTCGCGCCATCGCCTCGTTGCTTTACGCAACTCCCCCACCCCCTTCCCCTTTCTCTCTTCGACTCCGAAACCGAACCCCCTTCGTTTCCCGGTGAGATGCGGTGCTCCGCAGCCGCCGGTGGACTCCCAGAAGCCGTGGCCAAGCTTGTTTCGCTTTCTGAACCACCTCCCCGTCAGCCTCCTCTCCGCCGGCTTCCTCTGCGCCCACGCGTTCCTCCGCGCCCTCCCCGCCGACTTCCCCGATCGGTGGCGCCACCTCCTGGAGTTCTCGAAGGGGGCGGAGACGAAGGTGACCCAACTCCCCTACCACCTGATCCAAGCCGTCATGGCCTCGGAGGACCGCCGCTTCTTCTACCACTTTGGGGTCGATCCCTACGGGATCGGACGGGCCGTGGTCTATTATCCCAATGGCGGAGGTGGGAGCACCATAACCCAGCAGGTGAAACGATCGTTGGGCTAGTTCTTCTTGATCACTATTTGATTGGCTTTTATCGAGTTTAAATTGATTAACTTGCTAATTTTTGTGCCAATTTAGATTTTTTTTTTTTGTGAGAAATATTTCAATTTAGCATCGAGATTCGAGTCGCACCCACCAGCAAAACATATGAAAAGTCTTCTCTACCTCACTTTCCTGTATCTGTTATATGTACTTGTTATGTTGAGCCCCAATAATCTTTGTGGTTCGGGGACTCTTACTACATAATGACATATCGTGATTATTATCATTTTTATGACTAATCAATATGTGCTACATACAATAGGCTTTTTCTATATTTTCTTGATGATAAAATCTTGTTCAATTATTTCCTATTGCAGCTTGTGAAGAATGTCTTTTTGACAAATGAACGCAAAATTTCGAGAAAATTTGTTGAGGGAATATTGTCATTGATATTGGAGAGAAGAATGTCAAAATGGGAAATACTGTATTCCTATTTGAATAAGGTATATAAATTTCATATTACCAACTGATTTGCATCATTATCCAATTTTTTCCTTTGTTATAATTTTGAAAAAGTTCTCATATTGTTGGACTCTTTTTGTGAAATTGTTTTCTGAGTAACAAGGCTTATGTTTACTGAATAATGGATTTATGACAAGTCATTGGCATCAAAGAATTATCAAATGAATTGAAAATAATATTCTCAGGGTTTAGTTGGACTCTTCCAGTTTATTAGTCATCGCAACCTTAAAATGGGCCTTAATCAAAATAAATGGCCAAGATGTAGCATCATTTGACCATTCTTGTTATTTTGAATCTGTTGTACAGAAAAATGAAGAGAATCATTAAGACGTTTTTAGTAGAACTAGGGTTAGTTGGATGAAGAGGAAAATTGCCTAGGGTTTGCTTAGGGTTTATATGACCCATGCATGCCTCTAAGAATTAAGGGAGAATTTCGTTGGAATTTAGATGGGAACTTCCTGCTGATTTAATATCGGTTGGTCTCATGATCCTACTAATCGGTGTTTTGCGCTGTTCAAGTATATTTTTTAAAGACTTACCTTTCTTCAGAAACAAATCAAGATAATAATTTTTTTCTCTCCATCTCAGTCATGGGTATTGCATTTTCACTCCATTCATTCTCCATATATTATGATAGTCGGAACTCTATATCAATGCCAAACAATTTCATTTCACATGTATATGATGGTCATCATAGTTGGTTGCTACTTCATTTGCTTCTGTCAGCTACAAACTAGTTGATTAAGATATCTCCTGTATTATCTTAACCTAGACTTTTAAAGGGAAGAGAATACATTAATTACAAAATTGCTGGATCATGCCGATGAAAACAATATATTATTAGCTTCAGCTAAAATATGCCTCCATCAGATGACACTAGTTCATATCATTCTCTATCTTCAAAATGGAGGCTGATATATGTGAGTTGGGGATATATTCAGTGTATCCTACATTTATGTTTTCTTGTTGTGAAGCAAATATGTCATTTTGCAATGCAAACTGGTATCTGATAAGAAGCAAAACCTTATCGTAATCTGTATAGCTTGGTATGCTGATATTGCTCTCATGTATATTACTATATTGACATATTTGATTGTAAATCAGAGATTGCCACCCATTTTCAGTTATTATGTCTTAGGAAATTGCCAACCATTTTCTATTATTATGTCTTAGGGTCCCCTTTTTACATGTTTCTTTTGATGTGAGGTTGACTGTTTATTGGAATGTTGATTCTGCAGATGTACTGGGGACATGGAAAGTTTGGTATTGAATCAGCATCTCTTTTTTACTTTGGAAAGCACCCTTCCCTTCTTAATGTGGGGGAGTCAGCATTGCTAGTTGGGATTTTGCCTTCCCCTGAGACTTTTAACCCATTTACAAACCCCACAAGGTTGCTGAATCTAACTTTTAACAATCAATTAATTCCATTTTCTTTTAAAATGTACGCATAGTATGTGTATGCTGTTGGCCATATTTTGTTTCCACAGTAGTTCAAACTGTCATGCAGTGTTCTGGTTCAGCTTAGGAAGCCCAAATTGTCACTTTCTTATAGGGGAAAGTCTTCTCAAGCTAGAGCACTAAGAAGGATGGTAGCAGCGGGGTTTCTTGATTTGGAGACTGCACTTGTAATTGTGAGCCAACCTCTTTGCTTGCATACCGATGGAATTGGAGAGGTAATGTGTTACACTTTTAGTATAGATGTTTTGTAAGTAATTTGCTCGTTTATTCTCCAATTTTGTTTTTGGAAAAAATAGATAGTTTTGTCAATAGCAAACAATTATTAAGTAAAATTAGAACTTCAGAGATGCCATAGATTAATGCTGTGCAGAACTGTCTGTATTCTGGAATAAATTGTGACTAATTCATCAAACAGGTGAGGCTTGATGATTAAATGTCGATGATGAAACATTGAGTTGAAGAATGATGATCTGTCATGAAGAGTTTAATGTAGATGAAGGAAACATTGACTTAAAGCTTCCTTATATATCTAATTGACAACTTAATATTAGCACCTTGATTCTATCTACTTATCTAGTAAAATTTCTTCAATCACAAAATTTGTGCAATTATAAATATAATCACATTCTAAATGATGGCAATAATTATCAAATGTCCTATTTATTATGTTTCAATTTATCTATTTAGGCTAGCATATGATGTACTCATGATTTTAAAAAATATTTTTTGATAGTTAGAATAAGCATAAAAGCAATCTTACACAACTAGATATTCTAATTTTTATGGAAAGTAGATTGCTGAGGCGTATTCTCCTTCTGCAGAGTTAGCTATGTGAGTAGTTGTGAACTGAAGCAGGTGTGAAAAATGTTTTGAAGTCCATATATCATAAGATTCTGCATTACTGAGAAGTCCAACATTACCTCGTCTGGTTGATTCATCATAAAATTCAGAGTTCTTGTAATAAGGTGGCCACAGAAACCTTGACAATAGGGTTGTGCAATATGTTGGTAATGATGCAACATAAAAGACTCATATGTAGACAATAAATGATGTTGGAGATCTACCTACTGCAACAAGCTGCTGCCATCATACTTATTTCACAAAAACTGTGGATACTCCGTGGTCAAGATTCACATTCGTACAATGTTATTTTATATTTACAGTATTGGGAATATCATGTATGACATGTATCAAATCTAATTGTAAAAGGTATCTTCTTTCTTTTTGAATTTCCAGAGTATAAGAAAGCCAAGTGGGCGTATTTTTTATTGACATCTTTCTAATGATTTGAGGAATTAGAACATACTTCAACTATTGGTTGACAGCATTGTGTATTAGCAATCTGATTAACATGGTCCCAGCTACAATGTTTTTTCAAATTCATAATGTGTTTTGCTTTTTCTCGACTAGTTCCATCTTTTCACTCATTAACTAACAGCAGTTTTATTCTTGCTTATCTGCCTTTTGCTCTAATTAGTAAAAAATGATCAGCCCTAGAATAAACCCCATAAAAAAGTATATCATATCTCTCAGCTGACAGGCAGGTCTTGCACTGGCGAGGTGGCTAAATTTCCAAGAAGAATTCAATCTCTGTAAAACCTAGCAGTAGAAACAAAACAAACCTTTACATCCTCTGAAGCATTCATGTTGAGACATTATTAAGAGGGACTAGAACTGAAGTGTGGGTTTTCAGACTATCTTAGGTTTTTTTTTAATATTTTTTCGTGGGGCAACGGGTTTGAGTCAAACTTTTTGATGTTACATCATGCTGCCACTATTTGATATATAGATATATCATAATGAAATATTTATCTTTTGAGAATATGTGAACCTTGCCTGATTTTGAAGTAGAACAAAAAGAAGATGCAGAGATGTTGATGTTGTTCCTCTCAACGGATTGCATGGACGCTAAAAATCTCAGAGATTCTTTGATGCTTATTTGGATTCTATTTATTTCCCTAACAAAATTAAACATTGTAACATCCTAGATTATCCCTCCATTCTAAAATGATAACTGAAGTGACATAAAGGGTGCACATAATATCACAGCAAGTTAGGATTTGCATTTTTCTGCTTTGAGTAAATAGGATCTTCATTGCAGAAGAGCAACCAATCAATAATTTCAACTTGAAGGGGTTTCTATATCTCTTCCCACTGTTAGTTTAAATTCTGTTGCAATTTTAAGGGGGGAGAGAGAGAGAGAGAGAGAGAGTTTACAGGCTGCAGTGTGCCTCCATTTCACATTTGCACAATTGGATGCATCCTTGTTTGTCTTACCCTCTCTTCCCTTCTCTCAGTTAGGCAACAATAGGGGGTTCAATCCTTACTGGTGTACCCAACTTGTTCTTGAGCTGCTCGGTCTTAGCAGGTGCTACAGTACTTGCATCAGCATAAATGAGCTGCCTTTGCCTCAATCACGTGCCTAGGTATCTACACACAACAATAAATATCAACACTTGAGTTTTATTCTTCACCAGCTTAGTCACCAAGTTTTGTCACTTGGCTTATGTTAGTCCTATTGAGTTTAAGAAGCTTGTAGTTTTTATGCAAAGCTTTATCAATTGTTCTTCATGTTTGTTGCATTCCATAGCTGCTTTGGAGTACTCTTGGATTGATATGACTCGTGGAAATCTTATGGGTGACCTTTGCCAAGCTTGCTGTAGCGAAGCTTCACTAGTTTTGATCTCCACCTCCGATGTTGTTCAACTGTTGTGGCATGTATAGATATTGATGGTCATCTTGGTGGCATTCCTAATTATGTCAAATAATTTTCCTTCTATCGACTCCATGAGTTTCTTTTATTGTCAACTCTTAAATACCTTGACCACTAGTTCATAACTTTCCTTATGTACATATATCTAGTGCACACCTTTATTCAAACAAATGTTAAAAAATTGGACTAAATAAAAAATATCTTGGTCAAGAAAACCTAGTTGGGCTGGTCAATAAAGTTAATGGCTTGAATTGTTTGAGACTATTCCATGTCGGTTGATGCTAATAACCTAACCTTACCAAAACAAATGAATAATGATAAAGATAACAAATCAAGCTGCTGAATAGCTTGCCTGTAGTTGTATAAGAAATTAGAGTTGCATTTATTGGGCCTCCTTCATTTAGATCCAGTTATCTCTACAACCTTTCTCCAAAGCTTGCTCAGTTCATAATTTGTCACTGGAAAACCAACTAGTCTCACCCTCAATTATCATCTATACTCTCACTGATCCCCACATGTTTCCTTATTGATTTTCAAAATAAATCTTTTTTCACAAAATTTTTCTTTAAAACCCATGAAATTTCTGTGGTACTCTATCAAATGGTTTACCCAAAGGTACACCAATAACAGGGGTGACTCTGTCTTAACTCTTTAGATCTTTTCATCAATTGCCTAAATAACAAATTGACATTAAAGGATTTTATTTCATGAAGTCATATTGATTTCTGGATATTGGCGATGCTATTACTTAATCCTTGTTCTGTTGCTCTGCCATGAACCAATAAGCTAACTAGTCTATTGCAGTGGCCAGACATAGAAAAAGTTAAAGAAAGCAAGCAAGTGAATGTCAAGATCTCACTAGTAAGCATTCATGTTCAGCTTGATATGTGGGGTCTTTGTGTTGAAAGTAGTCATTTAACTAAATGACATTATATGACCACAGTAGCAGGATTGTGTTCGGTAACATCAGATAATTTGATGATTTTAATTATTTTGTAATTTGTGTTCTAGTTTCTTTCTTGTAGGAATATGAAGATTTCAGAAAACAGATGAGACCAAGCTCAGCTATCAAAGACATATGGAACTGGGAAATGGCAAGCATAGCATGGGAAGTGAGGGAAAACATGGAAAAGTGGGCCATGAAGATGCACAAAAGTAGATGATAGCACTGCCTACAGGAAAAGTAACATGAACTTCATTTTGGAAAAAAGTAAGTTGTTATTATGATACCTTGCCACATGTTTCAGTAGATAAATTTCACCGGGCATGCATGTAGGTGCACAACCATTAGAACTAGCACACAATCTTTTCTCTATTTTCATCCTTTTCAGTATTTCATCTTTCCTGGCATCTGCAGCAAAATTTGGCAAAGAAAGAAAAGGCTATGTATCTTCATTTATTGCTTTCAAGATTCTTCACAATAAAACCTTGTCGATATTGGCAAGCATGGTACATGGTCCTTCGCCATCTAAAGTGAGGTGAACATGCAGTAAAAACTGGGGATTAGGAAATATTAAAAACTACCATGCAATTAAAACTCATGAAATGGTTTCATGTCCTATTAAATGTTTTACAAATCAATAGGCAGTGAAGCTCATGGTTTAATGTAGCACATGACCTGATGTGTTGGCAAAGAATTAAAAGAAACCAGATTAGATGCCTGCTACATTAGCAACATATTTGATACCTATAAGAACTACTCCTAACCCATTTTTTTGCCCTTGTTTCTACTATATTGTAAACCAAGAACTGTTTTGTGGTAGAGAGATTTTCTATTTTCCTTTTAATTATGTTGTTTTTTTTGGGTTGAGGGCAAGGATTGGAGTAACATGGTGTTCTCTTGTTATTGTTATGGAAAGGTGCAATGAGATTGTTCTACATTTGACCATAGCAAGGAGTTAGCAATTAGCTAAGTATGCTGCAAGAGATTTCCTTCTACTGAGGGATAACATGACCATATGGTCATTTTAGGGTCACTAACTAGGAAGCTTTTGTTTCCTACGAAGTAAATGTAGGAAGTTGCAGTCATTATCTAGCATGGTATACATATCCTGTCGGCATGTTGTCCAGGGAAATTAACTGGTGTTCGACCATTTTGACGAACAAACAACAGATAACACTAGGACCTTGGTTTTCCGTAACCTACACAATGTTTTACAATTTTCTGGTGATTAACTAGACATATCTTGTGCTTTTAAAGTGATATTTAATTCCAAAAACACATTATACACTGTAAATTCTCTCAAAATGCATTTTTAATTTCTGATAAACATGACTAGACTTAGTATACTATGATCTTTGGTGTTAACAACTTGCTATGACTTGACTTGGCTTTCATAGTTTGAGGTTTTATGCATCATTAGGGCATTACTCAGTTGCATTGGACATCTTTGCAGAATTTTCAAATGATCCACTCTAAAGATTGCTGGTCAGTATGGAAAATTAAGTTGGCTCCACAACAAGATGTATTTCGTGGTATTCATCCATGTCTTCCCTCGAGGGGTGACTCTTTGCTGCAAGAGAACATCTTCATTTTTCTGTCAACCTTCTTCCTCCACAGGCAATTTCTCATCCTCAACCTTAATTGGGCTTTGAGATCCACTGCCCCTGTCCAGGGTCCAAACATTCTATTATGTATCCAGAAGCTTGAAGGCTTCAACTTTATATGGAACAGTTCTTTGCCCTTTGTTTAGTATTGCTACTGATAAACATTGACACGATCTGTCAGTTGCTGCGAAGTCAGTTGACACCAGAACAAACTTCATTTGAAAAATCAATTTAGTTAACAGAAACAAATGTATGAGAAAGAAAATCCGTATTTGGCTTATAAATAAGGTTTTGAAGGAAAGATTCATGTCTCCTTGTCCTCAAAATGGACCAAACTGATGACGAAGTGATCTTTCATGCCTTAGCTCACTCCAGACTAGTTGTGGATGCAAGGAAAGGGATGTATTTATGTCAGCAACAGAAGCCCAGGATCATCGCATTGCTAATCTTGTATCAATCGAATAAAGATATTGGGGATATAAAGTGTCTTTGAAAAGCCTATCCTTTTTCAGTCCTTTGCACATGCCTATTCCTATAACTCATCCATTCCCTATTGGTACAAATCTTGAACCTTGCAGCACTAGTCTTATTTATCATCGAGATTGTCGCATTATGCTTCCATGGTACTCAGTAGCTAGCAAGGATTGTTGGACTGGTACCGATAGACGTACCGGTCGGCCACCGGACTGGTCAGGGGCCGGACCGGTCCGATACAGGCTGAACCGGCTGATATAGGCCGGTTCAGCATACCATGGTAGCTAGTCATGTCTATCAGTGGAGAACTCAGACCTATTTCACCCTTAAATAGCCATGTTGAATGAGAGATCTAATATGATGCAAGAGCTCTCTACCTCTCTCTAGGGCCAAGGGCGTTGTTGGTAAGGGTGTAAACAAGCCAAACATGAGAGCTGACCCTAGCTCGAGCTCCGTTTGATATCGTAAATGGTTAGCTTGAGCTCAGGTTGAATTTGAGTCTAGTTGGGAAGGTTTAGCTTAAGTTCTATTCATTTCAAACTATGCCAACTTGAGCTCGGTTTGATTCAGCTCGATTAGCTACCAGCTTATGTTCGGCGGAATACAAGAAAGGAAAAAAAATGATCAAAGATGGAGACGAAGAGAGGGGGAGGGTTTGGGGGCGAGAGAGAGAGAGAGAGAGGACTAGTACCTTCACAAAGAAGGGGGACTTGAGTGGGCTAGGACTTCCTTTAGCCTTCCCCTTAACCCTATTGATCCAATGGATTCTAAGCTCTAAATCTTTGATCTGGCTACTATTTTCATCATTATATAAAAACTACAGCCATTAGATATAATATCTAATGATTGAGATATACCCTTATTCCAAATAAATGTTCTTAGTATTTATTGTAAATATTATATAATAATATATTTTATTTGTATAAATAACAAAAACATTACATATTTATACTTCACCTTGTTTTGAGCTGGACACGAGCGAGCTAAGCTTAGCTTGTGTTCAGCTTATTTATTTTTCAACTTCAAAAGTTCAGTCATATTTGGCTGTTTGTTATATGAGCAAGCTGGTATCGACTCAATTTTGAGTCGAACACGAGAAGCATACAAACAGTAAGTTCATTTAACAACCATAGTTGTTGGAGTTGTTATCACTCTATGAGTTTATTCTTTTATTGGATGGAGGAGTCTGGTTATAGAAGATGGATGATGGAAGAAGAAACTTGGTGAATGAAGGCAAGAACTCTGGCAAAAGCTCTTTTGTTTGCTTCTATTTCTATAGGCATGCATGGTATACCACTCTTTTACCATCCAAAAAATGTGTGCAATCTATTAGACAAGCAAGTGCATTTACATAGAATGGACATACTTGTGGGTTTGGTCATTACTTAACAACCAGAATTTTCAATCTTATTATATTTTGTTTTTAAATTTTTTGTCTAAAATGCCTTTGCGAAATGTATACGGTATATCATACCGCATGGAGTATAAAAAACCGTATGGAGAATTCTTGAGAGAACCGGGGTCACGCTGGCCGGACCGAGCCGGGCTTTTCTAAGTTTTTCTCGGGGTTTCGCGAAGTGGCCAAATAAAAGGGCCTCGGAGGTCGATTCTTCCAACTAAACTCTCGTTTCTTCCGCGGAGAAGACCTATCCGGAGACCGTGGCGAGAGCCAACCATGGCTTACGTCGAAAACGGTATGGCTTATTTCTCAGGAAAATCTCGATTGTGGCTACGAAAATCGAATCGGGCCTGTGGTTTCCTACGGATTGCCATTAGAATCATCGATTTCCACCGAGAAATCTTTGTTTCTGATGTAATTTTAGGTTTCTTTCTTTTTTGATTGGTGTAATTTCTTTCAAACTGTTTAATTTAAGATGGTGAGATTCTTTTTTCTGTTCATTTTGTTGATCAACATCTTTGTTAGTGTCTGAGATTGATGTTTTCGATTCGATGACTTCGGTTTGTGGACTTATATGCATCTTTCCCTTTCTAAATTTTTTTGCTTTCATCTGTCAATCTCTGGTGCCTTCATGGTTTTGGTGGTAAATCCGTGAGGAGTTATTGTCGTCGTAGGAATTGTTGATTTTGCTCCTGTCGTATTATTGTTGAAAAATTTGTCCCCTTGGGCAAAATTTTATGTCCACATGGGTATCCAGAAGACCCCGTCTTGAAGATATGCTAGTTGACTCTTTCATTGATTTTAATTCTACTTTCCAATGAAACGTGCAATCATTGTAAAAATGATTAGTACACATCAACAATCAATGAGATTTTATGGTGGATTTTTGGTACATTGTTGATGTCTTGTTAGCCTCCCTCGTGATTACGGTAAAGACATGCTCAAGCCAGACAAAAGATTTATTGATGTTTTCTTCGACATATATATGTATAAAGGTGCAGATTTCAGAAACTAATATATATTTATATTTTTGTTTGGGGATTATAATTTTACTGCATAAATGTAATATGAATAATTAATGTCGTATGATTGTTTCTACTAGCTCTCTCAGTCTTAGCCTTATAGTAGCAGCTCCTTTGGCAACTTAGGAGCTTTTGGTATTTGTCAGATTTTAGAAGTCATCAGTAGGTGTAAGGAAGGGGTTCCATGTATGGGCGAGGGTTAAGAGAACGTGAAATTGTGAAGTTTATTCTTTTTCTTTAGTTTCTTAATTTCGTAATTTATATGGGGTAAGTTATATTGGATAAGTTAACTGGTGAAATGATGATTAATTGTCATTGTATGGGCTGTGGATATTGCCAAATTATTATTTTTTCTTTTGACTGGGACCAAACCTAACAAGCAAGAAGAGTTACTTCATCTACAAGAGGTCAGCTTAGAATATAGCAGTTTCTCTCAAAGTTTGGGTCGTTTTACAACCTAGGCTCATGCCAGCATCAGCATTTTAGGTGGTGCTAAATTCCTTGAAAGGCAACTGTGGGCCATTTAGAGCATTCCCTGAAACTTAGAGGGCTATTTTTATTAGTTGTGTAATGTAAGCACAAATAATAGGGAGCAGCCATTCAAAATTCCCCTAGACTTGTGAAGAATCTATGTTTAAGGAAGAATGTATGATATGATATAGGGAATTTCATTTAATTTTGAGATAATAAAGGTATCCCAAGGGACTATATTCCAACATAATCTATATATTAGTCTGGCAAGTATTATGAATTTTATTATTCATCAAGTATGTTTATGGGGGATTCAGATTATGCGAATTGTCTTAGCAAAACAGGTGGCAAGAAAAGGACATACTACTAGCAATTTCTTCCCAGAATGAGGTAACATGGAGCCACCTTTTTGTTGCTTTTTCATCAGTTATATCAGCTGCTTTGTTTCTTCAAGTTATCTATTTTCTCATTTGTATATTATATAATTCAATTTCCTTTTTTTGCCTAAAAGTGGTTTTATGATAATGATTGCATCGAGGTTTGAAGATTCAGTTTTAATTTCAGTTTCAAAGGGTCCAATGGGTTTCAATTTTGGCAATTTCAGCATTCTTGGTAATTTCAGCTGTAGTTCAATAGTTTCATCCAAAGAAATCCAAAAATTTAAAGATAAGGAAAAACAGATAGTGAAAACAATCGAGTAAACAAATTAAATGAAATGCCATTTCAAATATTAATTGTCTGGGATCTTGTAGGCATATTGTTTGTGGCGGTTTCTTGCTGCTCATATATGCATATATGTATAGGATAGAAGCATGCATCTATCCATGCATATATTTTTTTCTAACAGAAAAAAAATTGATGATCCTATCTCATGTCACGTTTAATGACAATTTAGCTAGCAAATTCTGAATATTTTATATAGTCAAGCTCTATGATAGCCAAGCCAATGACAAAAAGCTTCTATAAATTTCTGTTGACCCAAAGTTGCTGAAAGATAATCTACTGTGCATATCGGGCCCCATGGTAGTGGCTCTAATTTTGGTCATTATGATGTATTTTAGTAGCTATCTTGGTTGAGAGAAGTGGCACTCCCAGGGCAAGCTATCCACATTCAAAAGGTGAAAGTTAATATACGGTGCATATCATGGGGATAACGATAGTAATGCCCCATGTTTGATTTTATTGTCCAATTCAAAATACAACAAATCTGTTGCCTAACCTAGTCCTTATATCATCTTCCTATGTGGGTCTGTTTTTCATCTAGGTTCATATGTGAATCTGATTTTCCTCTAGGTTTATTTAAAGGATGAAATTAGTTATTCTTGTTTGTGATTCTTTTGAATGAGGTGAATTGTTGTTAGTTTAATGTAGTACAAGCACTTGGTGACGAATCTGTAGAGAACTGGTGATGTTGAAAGTAAAATAAACCACACACAATCTCTTGGATTGGCTGGTCATGCAAAAATGAAGCATCTAAGAAGGATCTTAAGTAAGGATCAATTCCTCCTCTCTCTCTCTCTCTCTCTCTCTCTCTCTCTCTCTCTCTCTCTCTTTCTCTCTCTCTCTTTTGAACTAGGATGGGAGAAACTTGGAATAACATCAGTTGTGGCCCTAAATAGGAATACTTGGCATACGAGGATTTATAAAGCCAATTCTAAATAGTTAGGATTTTGGGAAAATTCTAGATGATTATCATCATGATTATGAACTAGGGCAGGAGAAATCTCAGCTGGACTCAAGCGAAGGACGGCACTTGAAACCAGGTCCTGGGTATCAACCCCCAAGATTTTACCAACATCACATAGTTGCCACCCTCCTGCCAACAGAGTTAGACCTAAAATATTTTAGTCTTGGCCCACCTATAGCATGACTACATCATGGGAGCCTGAGTTTTTCATTGGATTTTGGTAAAGATGATATTTGCTTAGTTACATAGGCCTATTCTGTATAAAATAAAGATGGTTAAATTTTCAGGAAATGTCTGTTGAGTAGGTGCATGAGATTCTATCCAAAAGAAATAGCTTCATGAGATCGAAGCACATTGTGTTGGTTTGTACACTTATGAATTAGATTTATCTCTAGGAATTGAGTGTTTGTATCTTTATCAATTTGAAAAACAATGTTTCCATATGGTGGATTACGTCTTGATTTTAAATTTTCTTCCACCCAGGACTTGCATTTAGTTGATCCAACTCTTATTTTTGAGCTTGTTAAATATTAGAATGGTTGAGACATTTTTTCGTTTTGTTATTTTATAACAATTGCATGTGAACTGGACACTTTTGGCGTTAAATGCATGTTAATTGTTGACTTTATATTGTCATATAACGGCACATTTTCTGTAACCATTATGGCAAGCTGTGAACTACCTTTTTGAATGATATTGAGATGGTATGTAAAAAAATTTGATTAAAAAGTAGGAAGATTTTAGCCTTGTTATTCTGAAACACTGATGTCGATATAAAAAGTATTTGGGCATTCATTGCGGTCCTTGTTATATAGCTCAAAAATATAAGCTACCCCCTTTGTTTTGGCACATGTACTACAGGTGTTGTGAAACAAAAGCGGACTGTTTGGAGGTTAAGCATAATATCAGATTTCTTCTGGGCCATTGTGAACTTCATCGGGGTGTTCTTTATCACAATGTTCTCAGTATGTGCTTGATGATCCTTGGTTCATGGTTCCTCTATTTTGGCAGTCATTAAATGGACCATCTTGTCTGACTGAATTTTCATCCAGAAATTGGGATTGCCTGTAATGAGATTTACATGTCTGGCAGATGGAAAAATCAAATGAGTACAAGAAAGGGTCAGGCTCTAGTAAGAAATGGGATGGCGGTCCTGGTGGAGGCCCGGGAGGTGGTCCTGGAAGGGGTCCATATGGCGGCGGCGGCGGCGGCGGCCCCCGTGGACCACGTACATTGGCTGATCTCAGGGCGAATGACCATAGTAAGCCGCTTGTTTTTATTGTTTATCTAGTATTTTTTTGAGTTTTTAGTTTAAATTATGTTATTATCAATTTTGAGTTTCAGGTTCTCTTCCTGCATGTGGATCCTGCTGTGGAGGCTAAATACAAAAAAAATATCTTTCTGGTTCGTTTATTACTTGTTGGAACAGGCTCCCTGCTTTTCTGTATCAAGACTCAGTATGGTTGTAATGGCTCTGCCTGTCACAGCAACTTGTACTTCGGGCTATGGATATATATATATAGTATGTTATGGTTTTTGATGTTATATGGAGTATTTCTAGTATGAAATTCTAATACAACTTGGATCCTGCACAGCAAGCTTGGTGTGCTGAAAATTTGGTCTAATGTGGAGTATTTCTAGTAATGCAATTCTACATTCAACTCAAGATTCTGAACAGAAATGGTGATGTGTGGAATGAAAGCTACTTTTCCATCAGGTGTTGTGAGCCATCAGTTGATCCATTTTTTTACTGAAATATAATGGCCTGTTTGAATGATTCGAAATTCATAGGCTGGGTAGGTACAACCAGCAATTTTAGGCTTAAATCTCATAGGGAGAGAAGAAGGAGCTGCCCTAAGAAGTTTCTCGCATTTTAGATTTCCAACATATCATACATAGCATCCCCCATATCAGTTGTAAATTTTAGTTAATGTAACCATTAATCGCTACTGAAATCAATTGAACACAGAGGAGGTCAATTACCAAGATGATGTTTCACTAGGTAGGACAATTAGACATTGGTCATAATATTTTCATTTCATGTGTGGCTGTCCGTGTTCAAAACCATCCGTTGTATTATCAAAAATATGAGCTATTTGTACTTTATTAATGGATGGAATATGCATTAGAGGTATTTGCCGTTTCTGTTATTGTTGTTCCTACCAAATGAATGATTTTACATCAACTATTTAACAACTTCGTCACCCCTTTGGAAACGTAGACTTATTAAGTTGAATCATTTTTTAAGTACGAATGGCAGTGTCCTTTCCTGGATCATTGACCGGCCCTGATAATGAAGAGTGTTTTTGTACCCATTTTCTGATCAAATTCTGGAGCGTTTTCAATGTTTGCTGGCTATTGTAACTAGTCCAATGAAATCAGCATGGTGGATGATGCTCTTCTCTTGGGAAAAACTTCATAGCACCACATTATTTCCCGTTGAATTGGTGGTTGTTTATATGACACGCAGGCTTGCCTTCTCTTTTTTTTTTTTTTTGCTAAAGGAAGAGGGGTAGGGGGGAGGAAGGGACAAGCCCAACCCCGCGTAGCAGCCCCACTGGGCCTCCGCCCCGCCAGGAGAATGTTCGATGCGGGCAGAAATGGCCGTGTGTTGGGCACCCCGACCGGTTTTACTCATACCCTCCCCACCCATGGGCCCGGCTCAGCTACCCTTCTGCGCTCTGGCTCGAGTTCCAAGTGTGAGTACGTCACACCCGGCACCACCCCGGCTACTAGCGGTTCAAGAGCGGTCCTATACCTCAAGTCCAAGCAGTGGCCAAAGTAGTGAGCTCCGGTCCACAATTTAATCGTCGCCGCAGCGATTCGAACTTGGGACCTTAAGGTTAGAATTTCTATCCAGTACCACTAGGCTACCACCTTGGTGGCGGCTTGCCTTCTCTTTGCAAACCGAAAGTTGTCTTTTGACTAAAACTGTACTGATGCCTGCTTCACATCTTGTATGCTCATTTGATTGAGAGTTTTTCACTTCTCGCAATACATTTACAAAGTTGGGTTAATAACTTATGGATAGGATTGAGACACAGAAAAAGGCAGCGCTAATGAATTGGCACCATACATAAATTTGACATTTGGGAGTGATTTAGATACAAGTAAAGATTTAAGATTTATGGGTGTTGGGGGAATAAGATTTTTCCCCCAAGTGACACGAATGCCCCCAAGAAGCCGCACAATCGCCGACCCTGAACAGCCGAAGTCGGCATCCGACCTCGGAACGCCCGACCTCAAGACATCCGACCTAGGAAAATCTTGATGCTCAAGATCTACCCTTGTCAGCCACCTACTACGGCCGTACTCCTCCGAGGTCCAACTGAGGACCATACCCTGCCACTGCTTCAGCATTTATTGCGCATGGCCGCTGTAACCCTCCGGTTCACTCTACAATTAATGTGGATCTCCGGCTTACTCCACCATTAATGCGGATCTCCGGCTTACTCGACAATTAATGCGGATCTCCGGCTTACTCCACAATTAATGCGCATGGCTCCTGACATCTACGGATCCTCGGCTCTCCACGGCAAGTTAGCCCAGCAGAGTCTAGTCAACCATGATAAGTCCCCGATTTCGGCCATACCTCCGACACCGATGCAATAATTCGCCTGGCAGCGCCCCAATTCAGGTCGTACGACGACCTCACCGCCGACATCGATGTAATAATTCGCCTGACCATGCGCCGACCTGGACAACATGCCAAGCCGTACTACGGCCTCGCCCCGTTACATCACAGGTACACCGACCCCCGCCTATAAAAGGGAACCTTGGCTTCTCGGGCGGGGGGGGGGGGGGGGAATGACACGCTCTACAAGCACTTTATCTCCTCTTCAACACTATTTGCCCCCTCCCTGACTTGAGCGTCGGAGGGCCGGCGCCGGAAGACCCGGCCACCGGCTTGTTTGCAGGCACACCAAACGGAGGACGCCGCTCGCCGACGGATCGCCGCCCCGCCGTGAGGACCCCCAGCTCCCTCTCTCCGGCCACCCCAAGCGGAGGACGCCGCCCGCCGACTGGTCGCCGTCCCGCCGTGGTGACCCGCTGCTCCCTCTCACTCGACCGAAGATTGCCCCCGGGTCCAATTTCCAGCAACAGTTAGCGCTAGAGGAAGGGCCCGAGTAGCAGTCATGAAGTTGAGAAGTAAGGGAGCCTCCAACGTCTCCCGGCGTCCCCCGCAAAGTCCTGGACGCTCCGTCCAGAATTCTCCAACTCCGGCTGACCCAATTCCTCAGGTCCAGCCGGAACAGTTCAACGCCTTAGCACAGCAAGTCCAGGCCCTGGCCGCCGCCGTTCAGGGCCTGCGACGCGAGGAAGCTTTACCAACGCTTCCCCCGCGGGCCCAGTTCCCGCCGGAATTTCCTCCCAACGGCCCGGTTCTCCCCGGCCAGAATTTACATGGCTCCTCCAGAGCCAATAACGAGGAGCGGACTTCCCCCCAGAGAGAGCTGCCGGGGGAAGATCTCGACAGAAGACTCCAGCCTTCTGAGGCTGAGTCAGCTCCAGACCGCCGTGAGCCGGTGCAAACCACGGCAACAATTCCGCAGGCAGGGGAGCTCGACCGAAAAGTTGAGCATCTGGAGCGCCAGATCGCGGCACTCCACAGCAAGAAGGCGAGGCAAGAGGGAGACTTTGAGTTCACTACCAAGTCCCCCTTCTCCAGCCGGATCGAGGATGAGCCGGTTCCCGCGAGGTTCAAAATGCCTCAGATGGAGCCCTACAGCGGAATCACCGACCCTCTCGACCACTTGGAGAGCTATCGGGCCCTCATGGCCCTACAAGGGTCCTCGGAGGCCATACTTTGCAAGGCCTTCCCAGCAACCCTCCGAGGGACCGCTCGGCTTTGGTTTTCTGGACTGAAGCCGAACACGGTGTCCTCTTTTGAGCAACTCGGCAGGCAGTTCGCCACCAACTTTGCTGCCAGCCGGCGCCAGCGACGGACGTCAGACTCCCTCCTCGACATCAAACAGAAAGAGGGGGAGTCCCTCAAGGAATACCTGGACCGCTTCACCGCCGCCACATGGGAGGTTCGCGAGCTAGACCAGTCGATAGCCATGTCGGCTCTGAAGACTGGGTTCGCTCCTACCGATTCCTCTTCTCCATCGAGAAGAGCTTTCCGGCCGACTTCACCGAAATGTTGGCCCGGGCCCGGAAGTATGCCAAGGCCAAGGAGGCAGTTGCCTCTAGGCGGGGAGCAATTGAGCCCGCCTCTAAGAAGCACAAGAAGCGCCGCGAGGAGCGCGACCGACAAAGGAGCCGATCCCCCCGTCGAAAGAAGAATCTCCCCAGACTGAGGAGCCCGCCCCGTCAGCAGGGGCGACCTCAGCAGAGGACCCCTCCTCGACCGAGGTCCCCACCACGGCCTCGGACGTACCCGGGGAGGTACGAGAACTATACACCCGTCAACGCCCCCCGGGCCGAGATCCTGATGGAAATCGAGGGTCGGGACTTCTTCCGACCCCCGCCGCCTATGCGAGACACGGGATTTCCCCGTAATCTCAGGAAGTACTGTCGCTTCCACCGAGACCGTGGGCACGACACGGAGGACTGCTTTCAGCTCCGGGACGAGATAGAAGCACTCATCCGTCGAGGAGTACTCAACCGGTTCGTGAGAAACCGGCGCGAGGAAAGGAGGCCGGCGGAGGATGTCGTACCAACCGAAAATCCAGACGACAACAGGCCCATTGCCGGCACCATCAACATGATTGGAAGGGCCTCAGCAGGAGCAGCCGCCCCGGGAGCACCCCCGAAACGCCCACGCACTGATGAAGTCATCTCGTTCTCGGACGAGGACTTAGAAGGGGTCGAGACCCCTCACGATGACGCTGTGGTCATCTCAATGATTGTAAATAAGTTTGATATAAAGCGTGTCCTAGTTGACAATGGAAGCTCAGCCAACATTTTGTATTATCATGCCTACCAAAAAATGGGGTTGACAGAAGGACATCTCCGGAGGATCAACGCCCCACTGGTCGGGTTCACCGGAGATTCGGTCCCGGTCGAAGGTGAGACCAGCTTCCTTGTCACAGTTGGCTTCCCCCCTCGGGAGAGCACTGTGAGGACGGACTTCCTGGTGGTCCGACTGCCCTCGGTCTACAACGCCATCCTTGGGCGGCCAGGGCTGAATGCCCTTCGAGCCGTAGTTTCAACCCACCATCTGCTCATGCGGTTCCCCACCGGCCAAGGAGTAGGCGAGGTCTGAGGAGACCAGCTGGTCGCCAAGCAATGCTACACGGCGGCCCACGGAGTAAAGCAACCGACCGAGGCGACAATTCAGCCAACGGGCCCTTCATTGCCCATAGAAACCCTCGATGCGAGGGACACCCTCTGGAAGAAGCAAGTAGAGCCCGGTGAGCTTCTTGTTCAAGTTCCACTAAAAGAAAATTTTCCCGAGCTAACCGTGCAGGTCGGCTCCGGCCTCGGCGCCCGCGAGAGGGATCGCCTCGTCAGCTTCCTGCGGAACAATGCTGACGTCTTCGCCTGGTCGCCTGCGGACGTGCCGGGAATTGACCCTGAGGTCATGGTTCACCGACTCCAGGTGAGGCCAACCAGCAGGCCTGTAAAGCAGAAGAAAAGGGGCTCCGCCTCGGAACGGCAACGTGCTGCGGCCGAGGAGGTGGACAAACTCCTCGGAGCCGGCTTCATCCGGGAGGTCTCCTACCCGGACTGGCTCGCCAACGTAGTCCTCGTAAAGAAGGCCAACGGGAAATGGCGTATGTGCGTGGACTACACCGACCTGAACAAGGCCTGCCCGAAAGACAGCTTTCCCCTTCCAAGCATCGACCAGCTCGTCGACTCTACTTCAGGGCACCAACTGCTAACTTTTATGGACGCCTTTTCAGGGTACAATCAAATCCGAATGGCGCCAGAAGACGAGGAGAAGACGGCCTTCATCACCGACAAGGGTACCTACTGCTACAAGGTAATGCCCTTTGGCCTGAAAAACGCTGGGGCCACCTATCAGAGACTGGTCAGCCAAATTTTCAAAGACCAGATCGGCCGAAATATGGAAGTCTACGTGGACGACATGCTGGTGAAAAGCCGAGCTGCGGAGCACCACATAGCCGATCTCGACGAGACATTCGCCAAGCTCAGAAGATACAAAATGAAGCTCAACCCGGCGAAATGTGCGTTCGGGGTCACCTCGGGCAAGTTTCTGGGTTTCATAGTGACCTAGCGCGGAATTGAAGCCAACCCGGAGAAAATCCGGGCACTGCAAGAGATGTCGCCTCCGAAGATAGTTAAGGAGGTGCAGCGGCTCGCAGGGCGAGTTGCCGCCTTGGAAAGGTTCGTCTCTCGATCAGCCGAGCGCTGCCTTCCTTTCTTCAAGAGCCTCAAACGGTCGAAAGACTTCCGGTGGTCAGAAGAATGCCAGCGAGCCTTTGAAGAGCTCCGGAGCCTTCTGGCCTCTCCCCCGCTGCTCACCAAGCCCCAGAAGGGCGAGGTCCTTTATTTATACTTGTCCGTCTCCCCAGCTGCAGTGAGCTCAGTCCTCGTCCGGGAAGAGGACAAGCTCCAAAAGCCGGTCTATTACACCAGCCGGGTTCTCAGGGATGCTGAGACCCGATATTCTAAACTTGAGAAGACCATCTTCGCTCTCATCATCTCGGCTCGGAGACTCAGGCCTTACTTCCAAGCCCACACAATAGCTATATTGACCGACCAGCCTATGAAGCAAATATTGCAAAGGTCGGATCGTGCGGGGAGGATCGCCAAATGGGTGGTTGAGCTCGGGGAATTTGACCTCGAGTATCGGCCCAGGCCGGCTATCAAGGCCCAAATACTCGCCGACTTCATCGTGGAGTGTACTCTGCCGGATGACCCCGAGTTGCCACCCGTATCCACGGAGGAAGCCCCGAGGCAGCCATGGGTCCTGCACTCGGACGGGTCTTCAACCTCGGGGGGTAGCGGAGCCGGACTCATCCTCACCAGTCCAGACGGAGTAGTGGCCGAGCAAGCCTTGCGCCTCGAATTCCCGGCCTCGAACAATGAGGCCGAGTATGAGGCTCTCATCGCCGGGCTCAAGCTGGCGAAAGAACTGAAAGTGGAAGACCTGACGGCCTTCAGCGACTCCCAGCTGGTAGTGAACTAGATCCAAGGAGACTTTGAAGCTAAAGAGCCATCCATGCAAAAGTATCTCCAAAAGGTGCGGGAACTTACTTCTGCCCTGAATTCTTTCAATATTCAGTACATTCTCAGGGCGGAAAACTTCAGGGCAAACCAGCTGTCCAAATTGGCAACCTCCCGCATGAGCGAGCTTCCCAAGGGAACAACGCTCGAATATCTTCAGATTCCCAGCACGGAGGAACCCGAACCCACCATGTGCATCGACTCCGAGCCAAGCTGGATCGATGGGCTTGTCTACTACCTCCAAGACGGGACCTTACCTCATGACGAGACGGAGGCTCGCCGAATCAAGCGCCAAGCCCCCCGGTATGTCCTGTACGAGAATAGACTTTATCGTCGATCATTCACTTCTCCCCTTCTCAGATGCCTCCGCCCCTCCGAGGCGGACTATGCCCTCCGAGAGGTCCATGAAGGGATCTGCGGAAATCACATGAGGAGTCGGGCACTGGCCCACAAGATCCTGCGGCAAGGATATTACTGGCCCACACTCCAGAAGGATGCGACGGATTTCGTCCGGAAATGCGATCGGTGCCAGCGAAACGCCAATATCCAGCGCCGACCTTCGGCCCTGCTGACTTCTATCATCGCCCCCTGGCCATTTGCCCAATGGGGGATCGACATCCTGGGGCCCTTTCCCCAAGCCTCCGGACAAAGAAAGTTCCTGGTCGTCTCCATCGACTACTTCACCAAATGGGTCGAGGCCGAACCCGTCGCCCGGATCACCGAGCAAAAGATGCGGGATTTCGTGTGGAAGTCCATAATCTGCAGATTCGGACTACCCCGTATCCTTATATCCGACAATGGTCGACAATTTGACAATGTTCATTTCAGAAAATTTTGCTCAGAGCTCGGCATTGATCACCGCTTCACCTCGGTTGCTCACCCCCAGACAAACGGGAAAACTGAGGTAACTAACCGCACTATTTTGTAGGGACTCAAGGCTAGGCTTGATCGGTCCAAAGGACAGTGGGTCGAGGACTTGTACAATGTCCTTTGGGCGTACCGGACCACGTTCCGACTGCCCACGGGAGAGACCCCCTTCAACCTAGCACACGGCACTGAGGCCGTCATCCCGTTGGAGATCGGCCTGCCTTCTCCAAGGGTGGAGCATTATGACCCCGACACCAATTTCTCCCAGCTCAGGAGCAACTTGGACCTCGTCGAAGAGACACGAGAGGTCGCCCGGGTCCGCATGGCAAGATACCAACAGCGAACGGCCCAATACTACAACTCCAGAGTCAAGCCCAAGCTCTTCAAAGTAGGGGACCTCGTCCTCAGGAGAGCCGAGGCTTCTCAACCGACCGAGCAAGGAAAGCTCGCCCCGAATTGGGAAGGGCCGTATAGAATCGCCCGGGTACAACGACCAGGGGCGTACAAATTGAAGTCCCTGGAGGGGACTCTGATCCCGCGAAGCTGGAACTCCGAGAATCTACGAATGTACCACCAATGAAACCCCTAGGGGTTCAAGACAATTAGGATAATGGATTCAGTTTTCTTTTTGCAAATAATTCTCTCATTTTGATGATTGTAATTCTCTTCTAATGTTGGGTCGTCTGTGATCCTCAGATTCTCCGGCCAAAATCGGGATGCCCCGAGGCTCGACCGTAGAGTCCCAAACTCCCTCGACCTCGAGAAGTATCGCAGGACGACGAAACGTCGACCGGTGCAAGATTCCCTCGACTAAGGTCGGGATGCCCCGAGGGTCGACCGTAGAGTCCCAAACTCCCTCGACCTCGGGACGAAGCCGTGAGGGGTGGAAAGGGTGGTTCCACCCGGGGCGCCACAAAGTGGACCCCCGGGAGCAGTCGACGATCCCCGACCCCTGACAAACGATTCCTCGACTAAGGTCGGAATGCCCCGAGTGTCGACCGTAGAGAACCAGACTCCCTCGACCTCGGGAAGCGTCGCAGGTTGGTAGAGCGTGCCCAGACCCACCGACCTGACGAACGATCCCTCAACTAAGGTCGGGATGCCCCGAGGGTCGACCGTAGAGTCTCAAACTCCCTCGACCTCGGGACGAAGCCGTGAGGGGTGGAAAGGGTGGTTCCACCCGGGGCGCCACAAAGTGGACCCTCGGGAGCGGTCGACGATCCCCGATCCCCTGACAAACGATTCCTCAACTAAGGTCGGGATGCCCCGAGTGTCGACCGTAGAGAACCAGACTCCCTCGACCTCGGGAAGCGTCGCAGGTCGGTAGAGCGTGCCCAGACCCACCGACCTGACGAACGATCCCTCGACTAAGGTCGGGATGCCCCGAGGGTCGACCGCTGAGTTCCAAACTCCCTCGACCTCGGGACGAAAACGTGAGGGGTGGAAAGGGTGGTTCCACCCGGGGCGCCACAAAGTGGACCCCCGGGAGCGGTCGACGATCCCCGATCCCCTGACAAACGATTCCTCGACTAAGGTCGGGATGCCCCGAGTGTCGACCGTAGAGAACCAGACTCCCTCGACCTCGGAAAGCGTCGCAGGTCGGTAGAGCGTGCCCAGACCCACCGACCTGACGAACGATCCCTCGACTAAGGTCGGGATGCCCCGAGGGTTGACCGCTGAGTTCCAAACTCCCTCGACCTCGGGACGAAGCCGTGAGGGGTGGAAAGGGTGGTTCCACCCGTGATGGGGACATCAGAGCCCTTCATCCAGATGATCCTGAGCCCCCGGATTGAGCCAGACTCGTTTATTTGCATATTTATTTTATTATTTTATTTTTGGGCTTATTTGCATTCTAGGATTTATTTGTGGTTTATTTTATTTCTGGGCTTATTTGCATTTTAGGGCTTATTTGTGTTATTTGTGGGTTCATTAGGATTTATTTCTGTGTAAGGGGGGTTTATGCAAGTTGTGTATTTGGGCCCTATATATAGGGAACTATTTTCATGATTAGGGTTTAATGAATGATTAAGAATTTCTTTTCCTCCCAGATCTTATTCTTCCTCCTCCTCCTCCCCTTCTCTTCTTCCTGTGTCTCTAGAACCTCTTCTTCCTTCTTCCTCTCTTGTTCTTCCTTCTTCTCCTCTTTTTCCGCATTTGTGCGGCATCAACTTGGTATCAGAGCCGTCGGCTTTGCCCCTGCTGCCAAAGCCATGACCTAGGTTATCTGCCAAAGCCCTGAGGTCTAGCTTCTCTCTCCCGGCTACTTCTTCCGAACCGAGAGCCAAAAAAAAAAAAAAGAGAAAAAGAAATCCTTTCTTCCCTCTCTCGGTTCTCACACAAGGAACAGGGGAAGATCCCGTCGCCAGGTCCACCCCACCCGTCGTCACACCCACGCCCACCGCCGCCACCAGTCGCCGCCAGCAGCGCCGAGCCACCATCGGACGTTCTCGCCGTCGCCGCTGCCCAGTGAAGGCCCGAGCCCGCCGTCGGAGGAGCCATTTCCCCACAGAAACGTCGCCGCCCGGGTTCCCGTGCCTGTTGACGCCGCCCGTGGCTGCCGTGGTCAGCCGCCTCTTGCCGCCGCAAGCTCCGCCGCCGCAGCCGCGACCTCCACCCCATCCCGCCAGCCGCCAAGCCTGCGGCCACCACTCCCACGCTTCACCGCCGCTGCATCGCGCCACAAAAAGGCGCCACCGGCCGGATCCCGTGATCGGCCACCGCCCATCGCCGTAGATCCTAGAGCCCCGGCCACCGCCATCGCCGTGAAGATCGGAGCCCTCTCCCGAAACCATCGGAAAGTTGAAGAAAGGATTAACGGGTAAGTCACAAAACCCGTTAACCCGAATCCGGTAACCCGGGTCCCCAAAACAGCTCCGCACGTGACCGCACGTGCGTGCAAAAAAAAAAAAAGAAAAAAAAAGAAAAGGAAAAAGGAAAAAAAAAAGAAAAAAAAAGGTACCTGTTCATCTTCCTCACCGTGAGCACCCTCGCCACCGCCTTCGTCCGCCGTCGCCGCCCGCCTCGCCGCCTTGCCACCGCGTTCGTCCGCCTTCGTCACCGCGGCCGTCCACAGCGCCGCCCGTCCTTGCCGCAACCGCCGTCGCCGTTCCACCGCAGCGCCACCTTCGTCTTGCCGCCCTCGCAACCGCCGGTCCGAGTTTTTTCCACCACGCCGCTCCGCCTGGCCGCCTTCGCCACCCCCACCGCTTCTTCTCCGATCGCACGCCGCCCACTGCTGCCTCTGCCTCGCCGCCACCTTCCGAACTCCCATCGCCGTCCCCTCCACCAAAGCCCCTCGCCGCCTCCTGCTTGCCCTCCGTTTGCCGCTGCACCAGACCGCCGCCACCTGCCTGCCGCCTCCTCTGCTCCGCCGCCGGCCGTCCCCATCTCGAACCCCTGTCACCTTCCGCCGCCCCTCTTCCCCTCAAACCCCTTCCTATCTGGCCGATCCCACACGCCTCCCACCCTCCTTCTAAAGTCAACACGGGCCGACCCCAGGACCACGCAGCAGGAGCCTGCCCCGACTCTCTCTCACGAGCCCAAGTCAGCAGGCCGAGCCACTGCAGAGCCCCTTTCAACGGGCCTTTTCTTCTCCAGGGGGGACACACCACCCCCTCCCTCCTCCCTTTTCAAGCCCATCAGCTGCACTTCGCTTCTGATAGTCGCCCCAGACCTCGAACGCACCATTCTGGTTGACTGCATCCGCCACAGGTGATAGGTTTCCATTTTTCTTGGATTTGTTCATTTAATTATGTTCTAGTTCTCTTGCATGATAGCCATATACTTGAAAATTTATATTGTTGTCAAAATTCAGAACATAGAACCCCTACTTTCAAACCCATCCTATTTGCCTTGTTAAAATCTAAATATTAAATTAGCACACCCTAACAACTGGATACTTCTCAACATTCTTCGATCATATTGATTTAGGATCAGAACAACTGTACTACTTGATTGCAATCTAACTTCTTAAATTGAATAATCTTAATCCTTAATTCTGAATAACCGAAGTAAAAATCAGCAACATTTAAATTTTAAGTTATTATTGTGAAGACTTGCTGATTTCTGAAATCATAATAGATTGCATTAGTAGGTTGTCCTGCATCAAATTTGGTCCTACATTATAGTTATTAAGGTTTTATTAGTGACACTGCATTTCACATCATCACCCAGTGTCATCATTGCATGCCAACCTGTAGTGATATGGAGTACTATCTCAGTCAACCTAAAACCCCTGTAGCTACCATGAATTCCGACATTTTGAGGTCTATCAAGAAACAGATCGTTGCCATACGGGCTGGATACAAGGAATTCACACAAGAGATCCATGAGCTCAGGCAAAATTCTAGGACCCCTACACCGCCAACCCCTGTTGCAGCCCAACCTAAAATCGGTTTGGTTGCACCACCTGTAATCCTTCCCCATTCTCTTGGGCACCAAACCCAATGCTCAATGTGTCAATAATTCGACCACATAGCATCCCAATGTTCCATTAGGACCTACCTGATTACTGAACCAGAAGTTAGGAGCCAAGAGGTCGAATATGTTGAAGAAGTCTATGAACCAAATATAGAAAACTATGAAGAAGACTTTGAAGATGAACCTATAGAATTAGATTTTATTCAAAATGATTCCCAAAGGAAGATTATTAATCTAAGTACAACCAAGCCACTTCACATCACTACTGTGGAAGAGGTAGTGACAGATATTGAGAGCCAGTCACCAGAATTGGCACTTGTAGCTAAAGATACCCATGTGGAATCCAATCTTGAACATTCCTCTATAGTAGTTTCCCTTATAGAGGAGTTTAATGTTATAGTCCCTGATGATCTTCCGGATGCACTCTCTCCGATGCGTGATATCCAACATGCAATTGATCTAGTTCCCGGAGTATTTCTACCCAACCTTCCACATCATAGGCTCAACCCAAATGCATACGCTAGGACCTGGGATTTAATATTATCGACAGTTGAGTTTACATATCATAGTTCGATTCATAAGTCCATAGGTATAAATCCATTCGAAGTGGTGCATGATTACAAACCTAGGCAACCCATAGACTTGTTTTTCATGTCTCATCAGTATAGAGTCTTTGAGTCTGCACAATCAATTGCATCACATCCACATTCATTGCATCAAGAAATCAGCAATTGCAGTCACTTTAATAACTTAAAATATAAATTCCTTGCTGATTTAACCAGACGTTATAATGAGTTAAGTGAAAGAGATTACGTCATGATAAGAATTAGGTTTGAACGACTTTCTTCGGAAACGTTTAAGAAATTGCAAATTTGTAGTGTAGAACAGTTCAAAATCTTAAAGAAAACCAGTTCGAATGCATATGTTGTGGATCTTCCTGATGACTATGGGATTAGTGCGACATTTAATATTGAAGATTTAGTCCCATACAAAAAGATAATATTCCTGCCTTATGACCCCTTTATTGATATACCTGCCCATGTTGGACACCCTGCCCTATTACCTGCTGTTGAGCCACCACCTCCCAAATTTCATGCACGCAGAGAACAAATAGAACATATATTGGATGAGCAGGTTATTTCAAGCAGGAACGGTGGTTACCAACGTTACCTTGTTCGGTGGAAAGGTCGACCAAAGTCTGATGTGACGTGGATTTCCAAAGCACAGTTGCAGCGCATTGACCCCGATCTTCTGGAGCAGTACGACAGCCGGCCAGACCTGTACTCGACGGGGTCGAGTTTTTCTCACCCGGGAGGAGTTGATGGAGACATCAGAGCCCTTCATCCAGATGATCCTGAGCCCCCGGATTGAGCCAGACTCGTTTATTTGCATATTTATTTTATTATTTTATTTTTGGGCTTATTTGCATTCTAGGGTTTATTTGTGGTTTATTTTATTTCTGGGCTTATTTGCATTTTAGGGCTTATTTGTGTTATTTGTGGGTTCATTAGGATTTATTTCTGTGTAAGGGGGGTTTATGCAAGTTGTGTATTTGGGCCCTATATATAGGGAACTATTTTCATGATTAGGGTTTAATGAATGATTAAGAATTTCTTTTCCTCCCAGATCTTATTCTTCCTCCTCCTCCTCCCCTTCTCTTCTTCCTGTGTCTCTAGAACCTCTTCTTCCTTCTTCCTCTCTTGTTCTTCCTTCTTCTCCTCTTTTTCCGCATTTGTGCGGCATCAACCCGGGGCGCCACAAAGTGGACCCCCGAAAGCGGTCGACGATCCCCGATCCCCGAAGCGGACAATACTTTCTGGAGCAGAGCTCTGCCATTGAACTAGCGCGCACCCTACTTCGGTAGAGCGCCCACAGGCCCGCCGACCTGACACAAGACTCCTCGACTAAGGTTGGGGCGCCTCGGGGTCCGACCAGAGGGTCTCAAGCTCCCTCGACCTCGAAAAGAACTGTAGATCAATAAAGCCTCCCCAGATCCTCTCAACTTCGGTGGGTGTCGTCGGGTCCGTGAGAAGCCCGAGCCCCCTTACAAGTCAAAAATGACTCCGGAGGACGACGAGGAAGGGAAGCAACCTACTCTGCCATGTGAAACACAACTTCGAGAATGCAAGAGGTACATATAACTCGATGCCCTCCTTGTCAAATTTTATCTACATACCGCTAATCATCTAACATTGGAGTCCTATCTCGCCCCAAAGTCGGGCTACTCCAATGGGTCGGCTTAAGACCGATCTCCTAACTACATTATGCATGCTCCGTTCGACAAGTCTCCACTCGTCAAGTCTCAACTTGAACAAAGTCTTCGTAAGTTAGGGCCCAACTCGGCCCCCATACATAGACTCCGATGTCTAGCTGAGAAAGCGGTCCCGGCCGCGAGTGCACCAGCCGAACACAGATACTAAGGCGATCTTCAGAGATTCCAGCCTTACTCACTGAAATTTCGGCAGAGTCCGAGAACAATAACTATGAAAACCTTCGGCGATAATTTGACTATTAGCCCGCGCTCCCTACAAAGGACTCGGAAGTCAAGTTCGGAAACCCGACTAGACTCCCCCGAGTAGCGGCACGAACAGACCTAGCCTGGTCCTACTCGAAGGGCTAAGGCCCGACCTCAATGCCTTGGGATTTTCCTAAAGGCCGAATGTGACGACTTTCGCGATTCTAAGATCCGAGTTATAGGACTTAGGAAAATTTTCTGGAAACCTAAGCTCGGAGCTCCCTTTGCTCGGAATGACTAAGATCCGAGAAGGCTAAGATATAACTCAGGAAAAGGGCAACTTTGTTAAGTAGCCCGAGAACTAAAATACAGAGTTAGAGGTCGTCGAGGCGGTTAGCTAAAACTCTAGCCTCATTCACGACAAGAAAGGGAAAGACGAGCACAAAATGACAAAAGTATTTTTCATTGACAAAGGGCCGGAAGGCCAATTACAAAATTGGAGGTCGGCCATTCAAGAGCCGACCTCGGATACAATGAAAAAGAAAAAATACGCCAAGTCTTAAGCGGCGGCAGCAACATCCGGGGGGTCGTCTGGCACTGTGATGACCTCGGGATCTTCAGCCGGCACAGGCTCGGGGTCGGGGGCAGGGGCCTCAGGTGCCGCCTCCAGGACGCCGTCCGTCTCGGCCACCGGTGCCGCCTCCGGGACGCCGTCCGCCTCGGCCCCCCTCGTCGAAGGCTCGGCGGGGTCTTGTTCGTACAATCCCGCCTCGGATGTCAAAATGGCAGGAATGTCTTCCGTGTCGGACCCGTAGCCCAGGTTCATCTTCGGACGGATCGTCGAAAAGTCGTACTGGGGGCAGTACCGGATCACTTGCAGCCGGAAGTTCTCGAAACTCCGGAGAAACCCGTCGACCGTCTCCTCCTCTAACATGTCGCGGAACTCCTGCAACCCTTTGAAGAGCTCCACGACATGATCAGCTCGCTCGAGTGCCCTCCTCTCTCGGGCCTCGAGCTGCTCGATTCGGAGGCGGGAAACCCCATCCTCATACTTGAGGCCCGCAACCTCGGATTGGACCTCCCCCAAGCGCGCCTCCGAGGCGCGCAAGGCCGACCTGGTTAGGGCATGAGCAGCCTTCTCCTCCTTGAGCCCCTCCGCCATAGCGAGGCGCTTGGCCTCGGTGGCCGCCCTCCGAGCCTCGGCCTCGGCCAACGCCGCCTCCAGCTCGGCGATCCTTTTCTTAGCCGGCTCCAATTGCCGGCTGACCCGCCGGGTCTCTTCCTGACATCCCCGGGCGATGAACACCAGGGAATCGAGCTCGTGAATATGCTGTAAAGAAAGAGACAAAATGATCGTGAGTTAAAAACATCTGGACTCGCTAATAACTTTAAGGAAATCAAGAAAAGGACTTACCCGGGCTGTGTTGCTGTAGGCACTGTCAACAATGTCCTCCAACGGAATGTTCCGGAACTCGGCCCGGTCCGCCGGAAGCATCGCACGCCGAAACACGACGCGTGCGACCTCAGCATCATGAATAGCCGAACTCCCCACAGGGATAGGGGAGTCCGGCTCATCCGACTCCTCTTCGAAGTACCTTGAGGAGCTCGGCGCGTCCGGCCTCGGGACCCTGGGGCCGCTTGCCTCAGGGCCCCTGGTCGGCTCGGGCCCCGGGCGCTGTGAGGAACCCGAAGCCGGGCCCTCCCGCTGGGAAACGGGGGCAGGGCAAGGAGGGGCCGATGGGCCCGCGTCGTCGACGACCCGCGCCCGCCTCGGGTCGGCTGAGGAGGCCCCCGCCTCGGGGCCGCTCGTCTCGGCCGACGTAGAAGCGCCGGCCAGCCTCGCCTTCTTCCGAGGCTGGGGCATAGCTCCCCCGGCCTCGGCCTCCCGCCTCCTCAGGCGAGAAAAAAGCGACGTGTTGCTGGTCGGCATATGGAGAATATCTGAAATCAAAAATATCATCAAGTGTTAGACCATTAGCAGTAAAAACAAAGGACAAGAAAAAAAAAAGTAATGTAACTACCCTTACCCTCGGGGCGCGCCGAGCTCAGACCCACGCTCGCCAGGGCGTCCTCCCGTAGGAGCTCGGTCAGGTCGTAGCCCTTCCCGAGGGCTCGGAGAGAATCCAGGGTCCTCTGCTCCCTCCCCGAGGGCTCGGAGAGCTTGTTAAGGGCCTTCAACCGAGGGTGTCCCCACCTCGGATTAAACCTCCACGGCGCCTCAGACGCCAGAAAGAAAAATTTCCCCTTCCACTCGTGTATAGAGGAAGGGGCCCCGCGGAAGAGCGACATACCGCCTCGGAAGGCAAAGTATAGCCACTCCGCGTCCGCCGGGTTCTTCTTCAACAGAAAACACCGGCGGAAAATACTCACTGAAATCGGGACCCCATGCCCAAGGCACAGAGACAGAAACCCGATGATGGTTCTCCACGAGTTCGGAGCGAGCTGTGCTGGGACAAGTTGGTACTCGACTAGCAAGTCGTTCACAAACCTGTGGACAGGGAACCGCAGGCCGGCCCAGAGGGTCTTGCGGTGAATCACGATCCGACCTGGGGGCGGCCGCGTCACCCTGTCTTCCGGCCCCGCAGTTTCGAGACGAAACCCGGGCTGGAAGAAAAACCGGGAGCGGATTAACTCCAACTCCTCCCCTGACAGGCTGGACCCTACCTCCTCCGGACCAAGACCCATTTTACAGGAGCGAAGTGAAATCGAAAGCAGAGAATGAAAACTGGGGAAGGAAAAGGAAGGGGAACCCTAGCAGTTGCAGGGTAGGAACCTACTAGACATCGCCGGAAATCGCTCCGGGCACCGACGGCGAGGTTCGGTTGAGGAAGGAAGCGAGGGAGAAAGACAACAAAAATAAGAAGCAGCCAAGTAAAACCTTTAGGGCAAACTCGAGGGGACCCCCTTGACGGTCCAGATCGGCAGGGTCGGTTCCCATCCCCCGACCGGATTGCGCCACGTGTCGACCTCGGAGACCGAGGCACCGTATTCACTCCGGATCAATAAATCGGGTACGAAATCGAAGCCCTGTCCCATCGGATCTCGGGGCCTCATTATGGGTCCACAGAATCGAATCGCCTTGAAGAACGAACGGACGGCACCTCCGCTCCCCTCATTTAATAAGGCCCTGGGGCACGTGGAGCCCCGACGTAGCCTTCACCTCGCCGGATCCATGATCCAGTAATACGAGATCGGAAGCGTCCGATCCTAGGTCATGCCGCGTGTCCGTTTTGAACCCCGTAACGGCACACTCATTCATGAGCGGAGAGTCTCGATTACGGGATCGAGGCGTCGCCTCGTCGAGCCCAAGGACCCTCATCATGGGTCCGCCGCACGAAGCGATCTTGGCGATCCAAGAGACGCCACCCCCGTTACACCCGCTCCGAGAAACGTAAGGATACGGGCTCCACCATAAGTTCGCTGAATAAAGCAACCTCGAAACGCCCAAGGGCGCGGGTCTCGCCATAAACACTCCGAGAAACACAAGGGCGCGGACGAGATTCGCCCCCTAACTCTAACGACAGACTTTACTTCCCACGTCCGAGCCCGCAAGCCGCTCGAACTCGGAAGTCGGGGGGTAGTGTTGGGGGAATAAGATTTTTCCCCCAAGTGACACGAATGCCCCCAAGAAGCCGCACAATCGCCGACCCTGAACAGCCGAAGTCGGCGTCCGACCTCGGAACGCCCGACCTCAAGACATTCGACCTAGGAAAATCTTGATGCTCAAGATCTACCCTTGTCAGCCACCTACTACGGCCGTACTCCTCCGAGGTCCAACTGAGGACCATACCCTGCCACTGCTTCAGCATTTATTGCGCATAGCCGCTGTAACCCTCCGGTTCAATCTACAATTAATGTGGATCTCCGGCTTACTCCACCATTAATGCGGATCTCCAGCTTACTCGACAATTAATGCGGATCTCCGGCTTACTCCACAATTAATGCGCATGGCTCCTGACATCTACGGATCCTCGGCTCTCCACGGCAAGTTAGCCCAGCAGAGTCTAGTCAACCATGATAAGTCCCCGATTTCGGCCATACCTCCGACACCGATGCAATAATTCGCCTGGCAGCGCCCCAATTCAGGTCGTACGACGACCTCACCGCCGACATCGATGTAATAATTCGCCTGACCATGCGCCGACCTGGACAACATGCCAAGCCGTACTACGGCCTCGCCCCGTTACATCACAGGTACACCGACCCCCGTCTATAAAAGGGAACCTTGGCTTCTCAGGCGGGGGGGGGGGGGGGAATGACACGCTCTACAAGCACTTTATCTCCTCTTCAACACTATTTGCCCCCTCCCTGACTTGAGCGTCGGAGGGCCGGCGCCGGAAGACCCGGCCACCGGCTTGTTTGCAGGCACACCAAACGGAGGACACCGCTCGCCGACGGATCGCCGCCCCGCCGTGAGGACCCCCAGCTCCCTCTCTCCGGCCACCCCAAGCGGAGGACGCCGCCCGCCGACTGGTCGCCGCCCCGCCGTGGTGACCCGCTGCTCCCTCTCACTCGACCGAAGATTGCCCCCGGGTCCAATTTCCAGCAACAATGGGAAAAACGCGGTCCATCCATATCCCAAAAAGAACTCAGGACTAATTTCTTTAGAAAAAATGAGTTTGTTAAATTATATATATTCTTTCATGTGAATATAAGTATGGAAGAAACAAGAATAATGAAAATAAGTAAAAAAATAACACCCTTAAACGGCACAAAGCAACATTAGCTTGTACTACATAAAATGTTTCTTCAAATAGCTGGAACATTTTGAAAGGAAAGTTGTATTAGATTTTTTTGCTGACGAAAAGTTGTAATATCTTAATAGTAATTTTTTTAAATATTTGGACTATTCTTATTTAGTTTGTTTATAGGAAATTTTTTGAGAAACGTTTTTCCAAGAAAAGTGCGACAATAATCTATTTTTTTTTTGAGTAATGCGAACAATGTCATTGCTTTTATTAAAGTAAGTAAAAAGTTTTTTTAAAAGAAAAACAGTGACAGGAAGGCTAAAAAAAAAAAGAATGCATCATTTCAAGCTGAATATGTGGAAAGTTGGGCTTTATATGGTTGTTCTTCTGAAGGCTCCTTCTAAAAATGTGGGCCCCACCTATGCAGCCTTTTTCTCACCCATCACGACAAAATTAGTGCATAAACATCGCCGACAGCTCCCTTTCCGACCCTGCTGGTATTCCGACCCTCCCCACTCTCTATTTTCGCCTCTTTCCGTGTTCTTTTGCCATGGCTTTCTTTCCCCACCACCACCTCCAGCAGCCGCCGCCGCCGCCTAATACCTACAGGTATTAATCCAATTCCCCCATTTCCAAGACCCCAGCTTTTCTCCCATCTCGCTTTCTCCCCTCTTCTATCTCTCTCTGCTTCCATGCCCTCTCTTTCTCAAGTAATCTAACCCATCCGTGAAAAAAGAAGCAGGAATTTTGCGCCGGCCGATGGCCAGACCACCGCTCCGATCGCCTTCTTCAGCCCCACGAGTTTCCCCGACCAGGCCCAGCCTTCTTGTAATCTCTCCCGTAATCCCACCATTTCCCCCAATTTCTAGGGTTTATGTTCGTCCGTGCCTTCCTACTGACCTAATTCTTTCTTGAAAATCTTATCTTGGTAGTCGTTCATGTCATGGGACTCGCCCCGGGCTCCGTTCCCGCGGCCGATGGGGGATCGAATGGGTGGGAGCCGAGGAGTAAGAAGCTCAAGGAGCAGGACTTCCTGGAGAACTCGCAGATCTCGTCCATCGATTTCCTGCAGACGGGGTCGGTCTCGACCGGCTTGGGGTTGTCGTTGGATGATCGGAGGGTGGCGGCATCCTCTGGGGATTCGCCGCTGCCCCTTCTTCCTATGATTGACGAGGACATCGATCGAGAGGTTCAGAGGATGGACGCCGAGATGGACCGCTTCATCAAGATTGAGGTAGTGTGCTTCTAGAGTTCCCTGATATGGATATTTCCAGTTCATTCTGCTCACTTTCCATACTTATGAAGTTAAACTCAAACCGAAGGGATATTGGGCTGTGTTATGATGGTTTCCTCTCGTAAGTTAAGACTTATTTTTTGTTTGTGCTGGTTTGACGGAAAGTTTGCCTTTTTTTTCGTTTTTCTGAGGCCTAAGACGGGAAAAGTTTGCTTCTTTGTGAGAGAATCGGGAAAAACTTGATCGGATCGCCTGTATCCAGTTAATATTGAAGAAAACATATAATTGTATGATCTGTCCGCTTTGTGTTGTTGTTTCTCTGCTTACGGTGAATAAATACAAAACAGTACAGATGGTCTCGTAGGAGTGGTGACCCAAAGAAACAAGAGTGATATCTCAAGCAATAAATTAATGGGCCAAGTGGTATAGTTTGAAGAAATAAATAGCTTGAAATGGGACGAGCACCAATTGGTACATCGGAGTGCATGATGATTAAGAAAGAATATAGTTCTCTTGGTCTATTATGAAAAAAACGTTTACAAGATTTCTATCGTCCCCAGACAAGGGAATATATAGATGGATGATTACATGAAATAATTCCATGAGTTGAATATTTGGACTCATGCATCAGATTGATTCTTAGTTAACAACAAGATACAAAATATCATCTCATGCACGAGATATCAACATCATGTGTGTGGAATCTTGAAAAGGGCATACTATGGTTCATGGTTATTAAGGGTCAAGCTTTTTAGGCAAGTGAGTTTGCAAGTAGTTTGGTCCAAGGTTACACCACCACTATGATACTTGTAATTTGGTAAGGGTGTCACTTTTGTCTTAGTATCGTATCTTTCTAATTCTTTGGGCCATGTTTGGTTGTTAGGAATGGGAGTCAAGAATCATTTTCCTGTTCTTGGGAAATCTATCAGTAGGAAGTAGGAACCATTGGGAATGGCTAATCTAGTTCCTTTGTTTGGATAAGTATGAATAATGTTTAGAAAATAAAGCAAACCTAGTCGCATAGAACATAGATTATTATTAATTAATATTAATATTAATATAATAATGTCCATCCAATTTGCAGTGGTAGCTGGTACCACTGGACTGTGGGTTAGCCTTCCTAATTTGCTATATCTGATTTCCAGCCCTACTTGCTTTCAAATCGAAGGAGAAGAGAATAAGGGAAGAAAGAGAGGAAGAAAAGAGGAAGAAGAGGAGAAAAAGAAGGCATGGTTCCTTCAATTTGCCAACCTATGGTGACCTTAGATCTATTTCCCTCCTCCCTTAATCCACGATATCCCATAGCTGGCACTCATCAGTGTCCAGTGGACATATTCATATGAAACAGAAGGGTTATAGTCATGAGAGCATCATTGTCATGGGCATCAGGGACCTGGCTGCATTTTTAGATTAAATGGCAGGCAGTGCTAGCGGAGTATCACAAAACTAGGAGATGGCTCTACAACAAATGTGGAACAAATCAATAAGATGGAGTGTGGGCATAAATATGTGGGCTTAGCGCAAATTGTATTTTTCCCAGAGGTCATTTTATTTTTAAATTTTTCCTTAACCCATTGTAGGAGTTGAATTGAAACTATTTGACCAGTTTGAGCGGTCAAATTGTCTGAATCAACAATTTAGAATGGGTTTTTTTTGGATGACACTTGTTCTTCACTTTTCACTAGCACTTAAATTTTATTTATATGCATTTTTAAGTGTCAAAATCTTAAATAATTCTTATCCATAATTGGAAGTATGAATAAGTCAATTAGTGGGCAAATTAACTGCTCACTGGCCTTCTTGATCACCTGCATATAGATTAATTTTAAAGTCATGTAATCTTACATATCTTTGCCACATGGTTGTAATCTATGAAATTTGTCATTGCGTAATCCATTTGATGAATCATTTCTTTACTGTGTCATATGTGTTCTATGTGTTCACATTCCCCTTTACTTGCTGAGTTCAATGTTTCTCTAGTCTCTTGCACCATTTAAGAACCACGTCCTCACTTTTATTTTTACCAAACAACTATAACATCTTCAGACACTTGGAGGGAGTGAGAGCTACACCATCTAAGGGCCTGTTTGGAAATACACATCGGGATAGCTTGGGATTGCAGCATGGAAGGCACAGAGGGAGGGAGTGGGAGAGTGGGAGAGTTCAGGGGTCATGGGCCCCAATCCCCCCCCTGGGATTAATGAAAAGTCCTTGAGAGATGCTCAGCCGCCCTCCTCCTCCTACTTCCTCCCAACCTTCACCTGCAATCCAGTACCAGCCTATACCAGTGGATCTATCCAAATAGGCCCTACATGTAATTCCGCATGCAATTCTCCAATTCCAAAGATCTTATGGTATATCTTCCGTGATTTTTCCTTCCCCTTCGAGGAAATTTGAGTACTGTTGAAATCACCTTCTAATTTTGCATATAGTCTTCCATTTGAGTGTCACAGTATATATATTGCACTCCTACCATTGACTGCTTTATCTGCAGGCAGCCGAGCAGGTGCATGGGAGGGCAGGTGCAGAGAGGTTCATGGGTGTGTGGGTGTTTTAGGGGGGAGGGGGTAGGTGTTTACTGGTGGGGTGTAATCAGAAACAATGAGCAGGATATTAATTTTATTTGAAAATAACCCATTGACTAGTAGGGTAGGAGCATTGATGTTGAGAAGATTGGAGCTGATTGAATCTACAAAAAAGCAATTTCAGAATAGCAATATAAAAGGGAGGGACAGTGCACGATGCTCCCATCATTGCAGGGGCAGGGAGGGTTAGATGTATGTCCCTCATATGCAAAGGGGGCTATTCCCGTGTTTTGAACTCATGACCCTGAGTTATAATGAAGCAACCTTACTATTACGCCAAGGATAATAGCAGTAATAGCTGAAAATCTGCAAAATTTATATTTTTACTGACAATCAACAAGGGGAACAAGACTGCGCCCTGTAGGGTGACCAAATCCACAATCATCAACTCTCAGTTGTTGAGTGACCACCAGCATAGAAGAGAGGGATGGAGAAGCAAGAAACTAAAATCTCACTTCTATATCCAAGGGATGACCTTATTGCGATGTAAGCATGTTGTTTCCTTACATAAAGTAATTGCCTAAAGAAAAAACCAGTTGAGAGGAGCAATTATCTGCATTGAGTAAAATCTGCTTTCTGCATTAATGAACTATGGGCCTTTTCTTGTGCAGTGGTACACTGGCATTATTCTCATCCATTTTGATATGCTAAATTCATTTGTTAATCTTGTGTGACTAGGATCTAAATGAAAAGAGCTCATTGTTTTTGTTGTTCTTGTTTCTGCTTAAAATTGACACAGGATTTTCTATAACTTAACCCTTCTTTGAAAGGGCATTGAGTGAATTATTTTCCTTCTCTTGTATACCCGCATTATTCACATTCAGCTTCTTATGCTGAACTGATTTGTACTCTTGTTTGACCAGGATTTCGTGAAAAGGCCTTTTTCTTTATTGTTCTTATTTCTGCTCATGTTGGAGATAAAATTTTATATAATTTCAAAACCATTTTTTTGCTGCTGTGTATAAGTATTCACCACAACTCACACTTTGTCTTGCTTTTGGAAGTTTTTCTGCTGAGGTAGGTCTTAAACAGAAGAAAGCAGTACTTATTTTCTTATATGGAACATAGGTTGAGCGCCTTAGGCAATCAATACTGGAGAAGGTGCAGACAAAGCAATTTCAGACATTGGCTTCCGTCGAGGACAGCATCCTGAGAAAAATGCGAGAAAAAGAAGCGGAGGTCGAGGAGATCAATAAGAGGAACACGGAGCTTGAGGAGCAGATGAAACAGTTAGCCATGGAAGTTGGTACGTGGCAGCTTCGTGTCAAGTACAATGAAAATATGATCACTCACCTCAAGTATAGTCTCGATCAGGTGTATGCCCAGAGCAGGGATAACAAAGAAGGGTGTGGTGATAGTGAGGTAGACGACACGGCCTCTTACTGCAATGGAGGAGTCATCAATTTACAGCTAATGTGCAAGGAGAACAAGGAAATGAAGGATTCAATGGCTTGTAAGATATGCAAACACAATGAGGCATGTATGCTTTTGTTGCCCTGCCGACATCTTTGCCTCTGCAAAGAGTGTGAGAGCAAGCTGAGTTTCTGCCCGCTGTGTCAGTCCTCAAAGTTTATCGGCATGGAGATCTATATGTAATGAAATATTGTTGTATTGAAAATCCAGTTCATCCAGCAGGTTTGTCCTCAATTATTATTGACTGGCTGCTGTGAATATCTCTCGGACTTAAATTATAGGACGTCCAGTGAATATGTCATACATTTACCATTACTTGGACTTCTGAGTCATTCTGTAATGTGCTTTATATGTGCCCTTGTAATTGAACTCTCTCCTAAAATTTGTTGTTTCATTTGACTTTCTCAATGTTTTTCAAACAATTCGGATGTTCTGAACGGTCAATTGACGCGTACTCAGTGTTTGCTTTGTCTCCATGTTCGCTTGATTGTCTGTGGTGCTAATAAATGTTCTTTATCACTATAGTGTGCATCCGTCGCATTTACCCAAATTGTTGGCAATGGTAAAAGTTATGGGTATCGAATATCTAAATGACAGCTTGTGTTCTTTTCTCAACCATATTGCAAGTGCTGAAGCTGAAGTTGATGGCATGATATGTTCATATGACTTGGGGATGTGATTTCCATTTCACCCATGCACTTGGTGCTTAACATACTATTTTTCCATCTGTGAAGGGATCATGAACTCATGGAAACGTTCTTCACACTCAGAGTTGAGTGGATGGTTGCTTGATTGAGTTTTTTTTTCCGGTAATTCGTCATCATGCTAGGAGATGTTTTGGCTCAGATACGGTGAATCATCTCGTCACCATTTTCTCTCCGTGCAATTATTGGTTATTCACATGCTCACTTAAAAACTTAGAACAGGGTGGCAACAGGTTGCTTTAAGGTCACGGGTGATTCCGCCGGCAGAAGGGGCTCTTGTCTTGCATGCGGGGTGTGCCCTAGGTACGAGTTCTCCGCCGGCTGGTACGATTACGTTTTGGGCTGTTATAAACTTGGAGCCTTCGGGTTCCTTGATGAATTTTTATATGTTATTTAATTGCCCATGGAATGCGTAGATTAGGGAGGAGGAAAGGTATTCATTTATTTATTATATAAAAAACAAAGTTATGATTTCCTCCCCCATTACTTTCTGATGCCCACAATATTGTATTGCTGCAACCATGTTAGTGCCATATTAACATGAGAAATTGACGGTAATATCTAAAGGATGATAGCCTCGATGTCAACAACATTAAGGACCTCAACTATGTGTTGCTGTCCAAATTGTTGTGGATAGAGTATGGTGCAGGCTCGTAACATCTAACTATTATCATCGTAGCAGCAGCGCTTTTCTGGAGTGGAGTTCTGATGGTGGAATGACTCAGTTTTGCCGAGCATTAGATATGATGTAGGCTGGGGCCAATCGGTATACTACTAGACCGATATTTGAAGAGGTAAGTTTCAGCAGGTGTTCGTTCAAGGTAGTGGTAGACAAGAAGGCTAGAGTTGGAGGATTCTGTTCTCAGGATGCTCAGATTTCAGCTTGGGATGGTATGGTTCATGGCTCGTGTAATCGTGTTCTTTCACCCAGCATCTAGCTTGGCAGAGACTAAAAAGAGCCTCTCTACAAGAAGTTCGATTGATTGAGATACCGGATCGAGCTTGGTGGAGATGGTCTTTGAGTGGTATCTTCTCCACTCAAAAAACATTTATCGCCCCCTCCACCTTTTGCATCCTCGCTTTCCCCTCCGTTGGTTTGAAGCGCTGCCAGATCTACCAGCTCACCTGAACATGAACAGAAAGAAAAGATTTAGTCCATTAAAGTAAATATTTTAAACGACATTTAATTAAAAAATAAAAAATGAAGAACCCATACATCTGATGGTTTGTGTGGATATGCTGGAGTAATGTATCAGAGCGATGGCAGATACCCTGTAATCAGATAATGCGAATTTATTCTGCTACTCAGTGATTCTGGTTCTTTGATTTGTTCGCAGGAAAGTTTACAAAAATATTTTATCATAGATGTTTATTATAAATAATAAATTTCAAGTGTAATTATTATAAAATAATATCTAGCAACTAGTTATTATAAACATAGTCATCGACAGCTAAGTCATCAATAAAAGTAATTATCAATCTTCATGTGGTATTTTATTAATTTGTAAACGAACAAAAACACAAAAGAAATTACGATGCCAAACAAGCGTTAACATACAACCGTGCACAAAATTCCACTCTAATTTAAAATTCCTATGCTCCAAAGTAAACTATTTTTTTCTGCAGATAATCCCAATAACATAAATTTGGTGCACAAGACCCCCACCATTGCAGAGTTTTGGAGAAAAGAAGGAAAGTTACAGATGCCTTAAACTGCATATGGAGAAGCCATTCGTGTTTCGAATCTGACCTGCATGTCACAATGAAGCTAACTTACCATTACACCAAGATTCATGCTCTCCCAACACCATAACAACACATGAACAGAAAAAGAAAAAAAAAACTGCGGCCAGACTCCAGAGGCAAATGAAGCATCAATACTAATTCTGAGAACCGCCTACTCTGGTGGACACCATCGAATTAATAACATCTAGTATCTTCATTTGCCATGGCCAACAGGTAGGAGAACCCTTTTAAGATAACTTGTCTGTCAAATAATATGTGCTTTGAGGTTCCTACCAGGCTCTTGGGAAGAAAACAATGCCATTTACAATCATCTATCCAGCAAGTAATGGCAGTCTATTATGCATGAGCAAAATGGTAAATTAAATATTTCTAAAACTCATAACTAAGATGCTATCAATGCAAGTAGATATAGTGAAAATTCAATCTTTAAGCCAATTAAGAAATGTAGGGCTTGAGAAAAGCTAAAAGAATATGGTGCAAAAATCAAGGTCCTTGAACCAGTCTATGTTAGGCTTCAAATATAAAAGATCACTGGCATGAGCTTCCAACATATGGGTCATCTGTATTTTCTCATGGCAGAGACCATCTGCAATACCTATATGTCTCCAAGGACATCCAGATGACAATTCTAAAAAATTTTTTGACTGTTACAAACTTTCAGATTTTCAGATGCCTCTGAGCTCCTTCAGTACGGAAGAAACCAATTGATCAATATGCTCACTGCATATAAAAGAATTGCTGGTTATATTATTTATGAAACTAAGCATCAAAAAATATTTATGGCCTAGACACCATGTAAATCATCCTACCATCAATAATCTAACTATAACATTGGTAGCATAGAAGAAGACATTCTTGCATGAAACAAAATAAAATGAATTGATTATTCTTAGAGGTGCATAACATCTAAAGGAGGTATTATTATAGCAGTTTTTCCAAGGTGCCTCTGCAGTATATAATCAAATTCTCATAGGACCTCTTTTGAGACCACCATGAAGCCTTATAGCCTACTCCAAGCATTAAACTTCCAATAACGTGAGCGCTTGAGTTATCTAGGTTTTAATATATCATGACATGGCTCCAACCATTGTAATTTGAAACAAAATATTTCAGGCGCAGAAGACCAGTAAAGTTAGTACTGAGTCACTAACATTAAGTTAATATAAAACACCACTACATCTGCCTCATCTTAAATCCATCTAGATAATGATGAATACTCCTCTTGTCAGAACCAATATTCTTTTCTGCAGATGTAAGAGGGGGGTCGGAAGTAAACAAAATTATCATTCCAAAAGTAAGAGGAGATTGGAGACTTGTAGTAAACAGGCTTCATGTACAACAAACAAATGATGCTCGAGAACCAAATAAAAATACTATGTTTCTTAAGGCTTGAATATAATTGAGAAGTATGATCGCACTTCCTATACTGTTATCATAACAGAATATCTGAAACGTTCAGGCAGTTATGCCAGAATTTCAGTAACAAGAGAGAGTGAGATACTGAAATTTATACCACTTCCTAACCACCAAAATCACCATGTTACTGTTCTCTTGCTATCCACCGCTGCAATGTCAATTTTCTCTGGTCCTCCAGTTAGAAGTTTGAAATACCGAACAAAGAACAGAAAGATATGTCATCGTCAACACTAAGTAACCAACACAATAACGATTTCACCATGGATCTTTGATCAACAAAAAAACATACATACAAAACAAACCACAGTAACAAAAAAGTTATCCAATTTTTCCGAAGTCCTATCCATGAATTCTGGCATTTGGTCCAACAAAGAGCTACATCCACTTTCAGAAAAACACTGCACAAAGTTGTAATGACACTTCCATCACAGAAGACATAATGATCTAACATATTGTGTAAAATTGCAATCAAGCAGGAGAAACTTGATGATCAACCACCAGAAACAGTCCTAGAGAGGAGGAAAAACAAAAACTTGTGCAACTCTGGATATGTTGGTTTATCTGTTTTATCTTCACTATGAAAGCACACAGGCACCAAGATAATGAGTCTACCACACATCAAACAGATTCACAACTTCAGTGCATTGAAATAAATTTACTAAGATAGCGAGATGTTTCATGACAGAACACAGAACTACATATATATACTAATCCACAGATACAAATAGATTTATACATATGCAATACACAATAGATGTATATATCTTTAGCGCTTTGGAAAAACATATGAAGATAATAGAACTGCAGTTTAAGATTGAACTGTCAGGCAACATCAGCTTCCAACCAAGTGTTTTATATCCCTATCTCTGTTGAAGATTGTCAGTTTATCTGACATGATAGATGCTGATTGTATTCCTGCATACATGCCTGATCATGAAAAATCTTGTATTGCTATCGTAGTTACAATATAAACACATTAAACAGATTCACATTTTCCTGCTTATGTGGATAATTTTATTAAAAAATCTCAAGATTTTTAATGTATGATGCACAATAATATGTCAATAAAGTTACTTGTTTTACGATTTAAGCCTTCAGCCTCATGAAATGAATATTCTACAGATGATCATGTTTATGAAGCATGGAGTCTTACGGCTTATATCTGCCTTATTAGCAAAGTTACTTGCATTAAGATTTAGAAGTTTTGCATCATGAATTGAATATTCTATGTACAGTCATATTTGTGGAGATACTGTCATTAGTCTTATGGCCTATATCTAACTAAACAATAATGCAAAAACAGTTACATGTTACGATGCCCATATATTAGTAAGTGGCCAAATCTACCCTATATAATATGATGGTGACAAGCACCAAAATGGCAGCAAAAAAGGAGAGAGACAAGGGCTTGTATAAATTTTTGTGCTAATTTAATAATCAGAAAGTATTCAGTATCTAACTGTCTGATCTTGCGAGAAATTTAGCTATGATGCTAACTAATATGTAGACATGTAGTTGTATAAGGAACTTTCAAACTGAGCTCAATTGTTTATTGATTTGATCATGACATTGTTATGCCATAACTGTTATTAAATTTGTTTCATAGGATTATCAACACATCAGTAAGCCCAAATGACAGGTACTAAAAAAAAAGAAAAATAGAAAAAGTAGTCAGACAAAGCACTTTACATGTACACATTTTCATGCAACTAAATATTTGACCGCCGCATACATTCTCCAGTATATTGCCAAATATGTAAATATAGTTTCATGTCAAACACCTATTATTGCATATATCCATCCAAAAGACACAAAGTTCATGCAAGGAACTAGTTATAATAAAGGTAGAAACAAGGATGGTGAATACCAGTGCATATTGACTGTACCATGCAATAGCATTAACGTAACGATATTGACATGGTACGCACCTTGCTTTTATTGTTGTGCCACCAATAGGCTTATCAAGTGATGGTACAAGAATGTACTGGTAAGGTACCAATACCACTGCTGCTTATGATGCCAGTATCATATGCACCAAGTGCAGGTTTCTTGGGCAATATAGATTAGCATTGTTAGCAACACATGATACACGTGTCAAATTTAGAAGAATATGACATGGCAACCCTTGATAAACCAGACATGGTGGGATATTTGTACATAATTTTTCATGTGTTTGTAAGTAAATAATGTATATGACTATCTAAAAAGAACATAGTTTTATTTGAAATGAGGTTGGCGCACCAGATCTTGAAAATCATATTGGTTGCACTGCATGCCAATGCAGAAAAAATTCTTCGCAAGAACTATATTCAAATTTATTTAGCGAAGCTCCCAATTTATATCAATAATTATATTTTGACATGATGTCACCGTGTTAAATGCATGTAAATGATGCCATATGTGCCAGAAAATAAACAAGCTTACAAATGCTACTATTGGTATTGGGCATACTGCTTACCCTCTCGAGTGATCTTTACAATCATGTAAATTTCTTACATCCTACTTACTAGCTATTAACATTTTACTCAATCTAATTGCTTTCCCAAAGTAATTTATTGTTAAACTAAATTTCAAATAAACTTATTTAGCATCATTAGTAATAAAAGCCCCACACCTTCCCCTGCTATGCCAAAAAAAGGCATATAAGAAGCTTGATCACATATTAATATCATACATAAGCATTTAAATTCAAGCTGGTCTTACCATCTCCTTTCACCACTGTTGTTTTCTTCTTTGAATCTTGTTTTAATTGCTCTAGCAGCAGAGTTCCATAATTCAATAAAAAAAATATTAAAATTCTCAAAATCTAATGAAGTATTCCCTTCCATTGATCTCTCATATTCAAACATCATTTAAATTTCTTTGCTGCAATCAAATCCAGAAAACAGTAACTGATATCAAGTGTCAATATTTCCAATAATACTCAACACAGAAACTAACAAAGTGAAACCATCCATACTTCATAACAGTGTATATGTAGACAACGTGCAACCAGTTTGACTACATTAGCATAGCTAAAAAAACCATCGGAAAAAAAAGTATGAAATTGACACTTTGTGTTGGAAGCCCAAAGGCTTGGTATGCCACTAATAGTTGTTGGCAAAACATGTCCAACACACCAAGAGACCCAAAGTTTAATGCCTACATGCAACACCACCATCAAGGCATCCACAACCGATATTAGTTTAAGCATACAAAAACCAACCCGTGTGCACTAATCCAAAATTTATATCATATACAGCTACAACTATAGAAATATTTATAACCAAACATCATTAGAATTACAGAGTAACAGCAGTCACCTTGCATATATCCATCATTGTCAAGCACTAATTAACAAAGAATTAATACAACTGTCCCCTAGACAAGGAAAGAGAAAAACTAACCTACCTGAACAAACATTTAGTTTACAAAATATGGGTTGCTAATCAGACATACTCCCAGCTTACCACAAACATGTTTGCACAAGATCTGATCTGACAACTACATGATACAGATTCTTTATCTCATCAAAGATCACCTTGCGAGCTCTTAGAATGTAAATTAAAGCACATGCACTTATCTTTCATAGCTTCAGACTCGCTTCCATACTCTTTGAACCTGTACTCCTCCTGCTTGCAATCCGATGGCACCTTCCCTTCACTGTAACAACGATTGCACAAGCTGAAACGATACTTTGTCTCCTTGAACCTAGACCCTATAATTGGGTACCTACATATCGAGCAGGTGTGCCGGCCATGACGAATTCGGTCGCCAGCTTCAAGCTTCACCAAGGTGCCTAAAATTCCAAAACCCCAATCTGGATCATTAAACATCTCGAGAAACTCTGCATATGAAACCATAGACGGATCCGACTCTCCATGCAATTCGAACATGTCACTGACACCATGTGAAGGGATATAAACCGCACGCAGCAGCTTAATATATGTGATCACATCGCTTCTCCTAATCTGTGTCCCTCCATCACTGTTAGACCGCCATAGAAGCGCATCAAAGACAGCCCGCTTGCGCTTCTCGAGCAGCCCTGAGCAAATGGGAGCAAGAACAGCAAAGAACAGCCCCAGATCAACGCGGCCCGATCCAGTGGGATCCAAGACAGAAAGAACCTTCTCATTGATTGCTTTGACAGCCCCCTGAAATGTCTCGGGCTTGAGAAACCGAAGCAACCTTCGGAGAATTGCTTCCAGGGCAGCCTTGCGGATGGATTTCTCTGCAACTCCACTACCAGAGTAGGATATCGGAACATCAGTCTCATTCATTTCCTTCTCCAAGAGGTCCACATCACAGCGGCTCAACCTCGTGACCCTCTGGAATGCCCTTATGTCCAGGGCATTGGCCAAATCCTGCCTCAAAGTGGTCTTCCTTCCCACCCTCTTGAACTTGGATGGCTCCACGATGAGGAAAGCCACCTCTCCCTCGGCACCATTCCCTTTCGGCGGCTTCTTCTTCTGGAGCGTCTTTAGATGGGCAATGGCGTCGTAGACCTCCACTCTCTGGGTCATCTTGAAGGCCTCCTTGAGGGCCTTCCTGGCCTCCTCCGTCTCCCCAGCGCCCAACAAAGCCACAGCCTTGTTCAGCTGCGCCCGCCAATTGTTCGGCCGGACGGCCAAAACCCTGGTGTACATCTCCGACGCCCTTGCGAACCGGCCGGCGTCCATGAACAAGCCCCCGAGGTTATACAGAGCATCGACGTGGCCGGGCTTCAAATCTATCGCCTTCTGGAACTCCTGGATGGCCCTCTCGTCCTCCCCCATGGCATGGAGGGCCGAGCCGAGATCGCAGTGGGCGTCAGCATAGTCCGGCCGCAGGAAGACGGCCTCCTCCAAGGCCTTCTCGGCGGCGCGGTACTCGCCGACGCCGAAGAGGGCGCTGCCGAGGAGCTTGAGGGCGCGGAAGTGCGTGGAGCAGAGGATGGCGGCCTCGCGGTAGTGCTCGCAGGCGCCGAGGATCATGCCCTCGCCCTCCATGGCGATGCCGAGGTTGACGTGGATCTGGGGGAGGATGTCGGCGGACTGGGCGCCGCCGGCCTCGGCGGCCTCGAGGGCGAGGAGGAACTCCTCCTTGGCCTCGGCGTGGCGACCGAGGGCGTAGAGGGTATTGCCCGCACGGAAGTGAGCGCGGACGTCAGTGGGGCGGAGCTCGCAGGCGCGGCGGAAGCTGCGGAGGGCGTCGCGGAAGAGGTGGTGCTCGTAGAGGGCGCGGCCGAGGGCCATGTGGTTGTCGAAGGCCTCGTCGCGAGAGCGGGCCCCGTCGGCGCGGCCGCGGAGGGCGGCGACCTCCTTGACGAAGACGAGGTAGTCGCGGCCGGTCTCGTCCCAGATGACTACTCGCCGTTCGGAGTCCGGGCCCATCTCGCGCGACCACCCGGCCTCCGAGAAGGAGTCGAAGTTGTTGTTGTTGCCGCTACTGTTGTCGCCCGCGGTGGAAGCGGACTTCTGGAGGTGCTTGGAGCGAAGGCGCTTGACGAGGATCTCGAGGTCGTCTAGGAGAGTCCAGGAGGAATCGTAGACGATCCCATGGTTGGGGGAAGTGGCCCAAGGGGGCGCAGCGGCGCGGGGGACGGCAGCCTTGGGGACGGAGAGGAGGGGATCGTCGACGATGGAGGAGGATGCAGCAGTGGCGGCGACGGAGGTGGAGGCGGCGGCCTCGGTCTCGCCGGGGAGGTGGAGGTCAAGGGCGTCGAAGTCGCGATCGACGTCGCCGGCGCCGTCATCGTAGGTGCGGAGGAGGCCATCGAGGGTAAGGCCGCGGTCGGTGTGGATGAACTCGGCGTAAGTGCGGAAGACCTCGTCGAGGATGGCGCCGATCTGCTCGTCGCTGAATTTGACGCGGGGATTGACGGCGACCACCAGCGCCGTCATCTCCTCCCGGTTCAGACCCCCATCGCCGTTCCCGTCGAACCGCTCGAAGATCCGCCGGACCTTCTCGGCCCGCGTGCCCCGAGACGACGCCATCTCTCGCGTCTCTTCTCCCTTCTTTTCCTCTTCTTTCTCTTCAGTTTTATCACATGGGGAGCAGGAGCAGAGAAGGAGGTATAAAGGAACCGGCCTTAATTAAACCAACCATCACCCCTCTCTCCCTCATTCTCCTCTTCTTCTTCCTTTTTCCTCCTCTCTTTCCCTATTTATCTCTTATTTTATCTGAGTACAGACTTTCTTAAATATTTCTTTTCATCGGAACCGGAGAACGGAGGAGGGAAGCCGGGGGAGGAAGGACGGTTGGGAGGCGAAGATGTGATGGGAATGATGGAGATCGCAATTATCAACCGGTGCTATCGGGACGTCGAACCTAACGAGAAAGCGTTTCAGAGCCACAGAGTTGTGGGGTCCATGGTGACGCAGCGCGGTGGGTTTTTTTCTGGGTACGATGTTGCGAAAAATCAAGGGGAAAAAAGGAAAAGGGTAGAGAGAGAGAGAGAGAGAGAGAGAGGGGTAAAAAGAGAAGATTCGGGACGCGAGAGAGGCCAACTGTCGCTGCAGCGCCAACGAGGATGATGTTAGCTGCCGGGATGTATTTATTTTTTTCAAAAAAGAAAAAAAGGCAAGGAAAAGGGTTGGGGGGGGGGAGGGAGTCATCGGCTCTATTATCGGCTATCGCCAGGCTGGGGCGGCACGCGCGAGGCATGAAGGCAGAGCCATCCATCCGAACGTACCGCATAAAACTCTTGTGCGGAATATTTATCTGCCGTCGATTTCCAGCACTGTCGCAACGCGTCAGAGATTTTGGTATCCCGCATAGAGATTCAATAGGGACTTTGAAGGATTGGGATAAGGTAGAAACCTGGTCGGGCCGGCCAGCTATGCTTCCGTCCTTCGCGTGCAGGTCGTTTTGTTTCAGACGGAAGCAATATTTTTGGATTTTTTTTTTCCTATTTTTGGATCGAGGGTTTGACTCTCACAGATGTAGATGAGGAGGTAAACATTTTTGAGTTTTTGACTGGATCGGCCTGCAGTCATAAATATTTTTTTTTCCAGTTTTCTTGCTTTCTTTTTTGTTTGGCACATTAGAAGTCTAATGGGGATGGATTATATCTCCGCCATCTAAGCACGAACTATAAAAAATGTCATAAAAAAGTATTGGGAGAACTCTTTTTTTCAAAAAATATTAGATCTATTCTAACTTAGCCATTGGAGGGTCTTTGCCGAAATTTCCGGCCAAAACTTTGTGTAGGTATCCTGGAGCGTAGGAGATGATCCTCTTTCTCCGTCCAGTACTGCGTCTTCTCGGCTTCCTCCGGCATGGTCACCCTCAAGCCAGATTTCAACTCCAACAAAGTCCGCACGTGCCGGGTCCTAAGGCCAGGTTGGAGATTGCTGGTCTAGGCTGCGAGGAGAAGATGGTAACTTATTATTCAAGAATTTCATCCTATTCTAGCCACGTAGAATACTGGCAGGAGTGTCCTCAAGCCACATGAAGCATAGAGTGGAAAAATCAAGGTTCCGTTTGATCCAAGGAAAAAACTTCGAGACTTGCCGGTCACCTGAGTGTGACCCTCTGTGCCGTACCAATCCGTCGATTGACGCTGTAAAGGGCGAGGAAGCAAGTGGCGCTCGAAAGCAATACTTTTTGATCCATTCCTACGCGGCAGTCAGCTCAGCTATGGAGGGCAAGGCAACATAGAGATGCCATGCACCATCGTCCATCGTATTGCCAATTTGTGGAGTAGGGACTGTTGCCGCCCGATTCTGTGCTGAGGTGGGCTGCCACGAGCTGAGCTGCGTATTGAGATCGGTGAGTGCCGGGGAGAATAGGAGATAGCTGAGGCCAACCAGCAAAAAGTCCAGGGCAACAGTGTGGAGAGGAGAAAATCTATGGAGAGGAGTCTCTCTGCGAGCTTACATGAGGATCCTTGGGTTAACCCTAGAATAGAATATGCGTCTGTTATTTGATTTGGCGCTATGTATCTTAGCTGTGTGGTAACGATCGGCTGCACATTAATAATGTCGTAATCGTCTCGTGCAAACAGCATGCGGCAGTAATCATGCTGATCATGCGCTAACCGCTACTTTGGTTTAACTGTTAGTCTTTATCACTTCGAGCAAAGTGACACATTGGCCTGTGCCAAAATCATTCACCTTAGTTATGACCGAAGTTCAAGAGGTTGGTTTAGAGCTAGGTCAAAATGTCCAATATTTTCTGCATTGGAGACCATTTTAAGTTGAGTGGCAAGGAGAAAACCAGTGGTTGGACGATGTAAAACCGGACCCTCAGTGAATTGGGCCTTGTCCATTTGACCAACCCAATTGGAAAAGATTTGGCTAAGAAAAAATAAAAAAATAAATCGCACGTGCCAAGCACATGCAGAGAAGGAAGAAGACTCCTAATCCTTCCAATCTCATCGGATGGAACCAACCTAAGGGCAGATTGCAGCCTTCTCCGGCTCTATATAGGGCTCCTTCTCGTTGCCCTGATTTCCAAAATTTTTCTCCTCGAACACCGACCACTTTCGATGCCATTGCTGCTGCAAATCAACATCGGGAAGCGAGGTAAGCATCGAGAACCTTAATTGGCTTTTCTCTTCTTTTTCCATAGTCTTTGAAAGCCCTGATTTTGGCCGGTGATCGTTAGATTTTCTGTCAAAAATAGGTGCTCTATTTTCCCTTATTTTTTTTTGGATTTTCTCGATTTCATTCCTTCTTTTCGGCTAGTAACGCCGCCAGATCTCATATCCAAGGTCTTCCCCCAGTTCCTCATGATGCCTTGCAGCGGCGGCTGGGGCTCCGACTACTGAGAAGCCTCAGTTACACGATGTAAAGGGTAGAGACCACTATTTTTGGATAGGTTTCCGTTGTCGGCCGCCGGCCACTGACCATTAGTTGGCCAACTGTGGTTCCCCGGGCCTTCTGTCTTCCACTAGCAGCTACCTCTCCGCTTCACTAGTTAGAGAGGGAGCTCTGTTTACTCCTCTCTCTCTCATTCTCTCTCTTTTTCCCACTATTTCTCTCTTATTCTCCCTCATGTTTCTCTCTCTACAAAGTTTCTCTCTATCTGAACTTTCTCTCTCTAGGGTTGATTGGAACTGTAAGTATCACGCTCACTGATTTTTGGATCAACTTTGGTGAAGGGTTCTGAACTAAGATTGTCGAGCGGTGTGCCAGCTCCCACTCTGGCCCTCATCAAACACTATAAAATTTAATCATCCCTGATCTCTGTTGAACCATTTGTATCCTAGTTTGAGCCTGATTCGATGAAATATTGGACCACCGAAAAATACCGGGCACTCCTGCTTGGTCAATCCTATAAGAGTGCTAAAATTTTGAGTTTTTATTTTTAATAATTATAATAAAATTTTAATGAAAAATATAATTTCTGGATATTAAGCTCTAAAAAGGATTTTGGATTAATTGGATCTATCAATTGGATTGCATTCGCAAGATAAATAATGTGAACCTTTTTCTAGATTTATCAGAAATTTTAAATATTTTCTTAATTAAATTATTTTCGAATTATAAGCTTTATGCGCAGTATTTTATTATTATATGTGTCTTTTTTAAAAAAAAATTGTACAATTCTTAATTGAACGTATTGGATTGATTTAAATATCATATGATATTATGTATCTTATGGTTTCGAATACTGAATATGCTTTTAAAAAAAGAGTTTTGCTTTGAAACGGGTTTGGACTCGCAGTCAGACTATGTATTAATATCCCACCAGTGTAGGTTATGCGTTGGTATATCGACACCCTGGCAGTAGGGGTTATATGTTGGTATATCTATACCCTTCTAGTAGGAGTTATACGTTGGCATATCGACATCCTGCTCGTGAGAGTTATACGTTTGTATATCGATATCTTGCTAGTGGGAGTTATATGTTGGCATATCGACACCTTACCAGTGGGGATTATACGTTGGCACTTTGATTATTACTATTTTGATCCAGCCACAGTGTATAAATATGATCATAGTTCATGACTGCCTGGATGATCTTCATGCTTTGAAAGAAATTGATTTATAAACAAGATTTGAAATTTAAAATGACCGGATAGTGTATCGACTTTGTTTTAAATCGATATATTTTGCATTCTTAATTTCAGCATATTATTTTATTATTATTTTATGTTTAATTTATCTGGCTAAAGTGTATATTATTTACTAGGTTATTTAGATCATTATATGATTTTTTACTATTTTTATAAATTCGAAAAACTAGCTTGACTCGGAGATTTATCGTGAGAGAGTGACCCGAGACAAGATTTTGACATCGTTACTTAAACTAGATTTTTAGAGTTAATATAAGATTTTAAAATATTATTTAATTTTATAAATACTTAATTTTGTATTAGTTATTTAGAATAAAGTTTGAACGCTATCATTTAAATTTATTATGTTGTTTGTATATGATATCATGTTGAGATGTCTTACATGCTTATAGAGAAAGTTTTCTATGAGTATGCGGTGGTTGCAACGATTTCTGAATCGTGATATTAGGTCGGGGGCGCGATACGGAACCTCCAAAGGGTGGCGATGAATTTGGTTGAAAAGTCAGTCTGGTGAGCTCCCATCCAGTGTAGCATGCAATTGTCTCCGTTTTCTTCTGTTGAAACTGACAAGGTTTGGAGGTTGCTTGGTGAGACAAATGGTTGGCGAACCATGGCCAATGGAGGAGTATGCCCACCTAAGCATTATCTTGAGATGCAATCAATGGATTAAAGTACTAAGTAATCCCAATTATAATGTCAAGACACGATCTTGACATGACATGACAATTAAGTTTAGGACGGATGCAATTATCATGATGTGAGGACCGTGATGAATATTCTTGGGATATTATTTCAGTGTCAAGATTATGGTGGGATTCAGTGAATGGCTGAATGCTATGTGTGTGAACTGACATAATCTCTCTTCTCCTCTACAATTTATCCAATTTAGGTAGCATCTTCCAGTCTCCTATCCAGCCTGCCATTCAGTCCGAGAACTCGCTCAGCTTCTTCATCCAGTTGCTAAACTCCAGGCAGAGACCCACTTCGGATTCTACCCGAGACGAGACGAGACGAGAACCGCATGAACCCGGTGGGCCCGGACATTCATCGTCGAGAGAACCAAGCTACCACGAAAAGCTCCGACCAAAACTGGACCGTGCTGTCACTTTAACAACCAAAGAGAATTCCAGGATCAGCCATTCCCTTTTGTGGCCTCTCTGCTGATGTGAGTTATCTTTTCTTTTTCTTTTTTTTCTTTTTTTTCTTTTTTTTTGATACAAACGCTGCTTACACTAATTTTGCGTCGAAAAAGTAGAGTTCTCAATGCTGAAGAAATATCTGACTCCCGAGTCCAGAGGATATCCCACTAGTGTACTAGCCAGATATAATAGACCAAGTACGCAAAGGCAATACCCCGCCTAACAGTGCTCGACGACCGCACGGCTGCCCTCATGTGTCGTAGCAGGTCTCCAGCTGACTCAACTGACCTCGATTGTGGAATCAAGGCTCTTCTTCATATCTGTGTGGCTCGTGGGTAAACAAGCAGAACATGACTGACAGGCTCCACTGCATCAGGGCAATACACACACACCAAGAGGACCCTAACCCCCTCCTAGCCAATAAGCTCCTGGTTGGCAGACAATCCCGGGCCACTTTTTAAATAAACAAAGTCAATTGAGGGTGGACCCGCATCCTCCAAATCCATCCTGCGTCTATTCGTCTAATGGTCTCTCCTCTTACCACCTCCTGTAGATCTGTAGAGTGCACACTGGCCCTCCCTGTGGTCGCCTAAACCAGTCTATCCGTCAAGTCACCAAGAGGAATCAGAATGGCCAGGATCTGCTCCGCCAGCTACCCCCTGAACGCCTCCCTGATCTGCACCTCATCTCACTTGCCCTCACCAGGAATAAATAGGTCACATACTCTGGATTTGGCCAGCCATGTCGCATCAACCAACATCGGCAACCAAGTGAGGGGTTGCTCTATCAACCATCGATCCTCCAGAATGTTAATAGACTGCCCATTTCTGATAGCCCACCTGGTCGCCTCAAGCACGACTAGGGCTGATGTGACCTTCACCCATTAATGGGTCTCTTAATCCTTGCTCTCGAAGCTCGTCCCTATAAGTTCTATTTGTGCTATATTTCCATCAACTATACCAAAAAAAAAAAAAAATTACCTTGCGAGTCGAAAGCTTATTGGCTCAAACTAAATCGCAGTATATCTATGTATAATTGTGCTAGTCATATCTCATAAATTGTAGGGGAAAAAAAAAGACCATAATGTTTCTTCTAAATTTTTGCATATTTTGTTTTCTGATTTCTACGCATGTATTTACACTAGCTCGATATAATAAATTCGATTAACTAAAAAAAAACTATGATGGATTATGAGTCAATACATATTAATAATTTATCATAAATTGGTTTTTAATAAACTGATAGCTTTCTTAGGAAAAAAATTGCTTTAGGGCAACCGCGCGTGTCGCGCCAAACCTCATGCATCATATCAATATTCCCAAGCCATGAACATGCTAGGGTGAACTTTTCATGCGACTTAGCGGCTACCAAACGTTACTTGGCACGTAAATTTCCTATGATGCATTCATCTTCTTGCTCGAGCTCATGCCATGCTTGATATAGCCATTTCTGAGTCAATCGAAAGCCAGTGCATCACGCAAATCATATGCACCATAATATCATATCAATCCTATCACGCCATGCACAGGGCAGGAGGAACTTTTCATGCGACTTAGCAACCACTGCCTGCCATTACTTGGCATGCAAATTTCATGTAATATATTCTTCTTGAAAATTTTATCACTAAAAGTTAAAACTTATTGAAATTCTTAAATTCTGAAGCTGTATGGGAGTTGCAGTACAAGTGTTGGAAAAATGAAGTCATAGAGTGAACTGCTTCTTTGGTGATCCAATAAGTATTATGAAGATCGATTCTGTTATTATCTTTGTAGTGTTTAACCCCAACTTTCTACTAGTCTAAACAGATTTAGCTGGCGCTTTTTTCTTTGAACGAGCTGTTTTAATTAAAAAGATAGAGCTATTCCAACTTCAGAATATCCCATATTTGAAATTTTGTTCTATAATATGATCCTGATAAAGGATCTTTGCATTCAGATATATATGATTTGAACATTCGATCTTAACTTGGCGAGTTTGGTCGTCTCAGAGTTGTCTTGGCATTAGCCCGGTGCCCGGGCTAAATTTAGTCTCCAAAATTACTTCTATCATTGGATGCTTGATAGAGTTAGGCATAATCAGCCAAAACATCTCAAGCCAAGATGGTTTCATTCTATTATGCCCAACGAATCTGGGTATTTCAACTGGGCAAACTTAGCTAATTTTTATCTCTGAATGTTGGCCCACTATGGCATAGTTGGATCATGGGCCGGGCTTGAGCACAAAAATTGCTAAATTTGAAATAGACCCGGCCCGAATCCCGACTAATAACTAATACATTTTAGGCCTGAGGCCGGCCCATAATTGACTCTAATTGTGACATGAAGCCAAAATAAAAAGTACTTGGTTCAGAGCTTTACAACAAAATTATATTCTGGTCTTAGACTCCAAGGAAAACCTAAATTCACTCATTTCAGATCCTAAAGGTCCTTTAATAAGTTCATGAAAAATAAACAATTTATGGAATCCAAAATGCAGTACAAGGCCATATGCACCAATGGCATGCCCTAAACATGGAAAAAAAGCCCAAAAGAATGTTGTTGCACATGAATTAGAAATCACCTTGATCATATTTGATCTTCGATCCAAGTATCAGAATTGTCTTGCTAGATACCATGTAACACACACAACCTTTGCTTGGAAGTTGGAAATTGCTTTATATCCTACCTCACCCTCCCTTGATTCGGGTGATTAGTGCTCTGGATTCTCAACCTTTTTGTTGCACCCAACCAGCTTAAAAGTGAGCGTCAGAGCTGGCTTATACATTGACCACGGCAATTTCCAGCACCATTGCTTACCTACATTCAATGGATGATTTATTGTCACATCGGTAGGCAAGTAATTTCTCAAGCTATTGCTGGTAGGTTCAGCTGGAAAATAATGCAACTCAAATCAAATGATTTAGGCTAAATTACCAGGAACCGATATCTGGCTCGATTACAATAACTCTAATCCAATCCAATCCGACTAATATTCTGGTCAATCCATCTCAAACTGTATAGAGTCCATAACCCAACCTAAACATGACTCGGATCAATTTAGATTAGGAGGGATCATGTTGGTTCCGGTCAAGCTCGATTAGATCAGGTTGAGCTTCATCGGCTTGTCTTTAGAAGGATAGAAGCTGGAAAATAGTTGCTCAGACAGCAGGTAAGAAATAGGCCAAGTTTTAGCTGGTTGGGCTTAATCAACCCTTATCTTGAACAACCTAAATATTGTAGATGGACTTTCCAATCACTAACCCACATCAACACTTCGGATTGAACCGGCCCAAGGCATTTACCTGACTGTTGTTTAATTCCATATCTGCAAGCATGCAGATCGCCTGAACTAATTCAGAACTAACATTAGTATGAGATTGTGAGAGTTGAAACTTTGTTTAATTCAAATCAAAGAGAACATGCACCCAAACATTTAGATTTTTCCAGGAAGTTTGATCGGAAATTATGTCCATGACTACACCGGAATGTTGTTCATCACTCCATCAACTTGCATGAACATGGGGCTGTACATTAGGATTTAATAGAAAGGAGAATTTGAGTAAACGAAAGCCAATATTTAGACGAAGTTAGGTGGCATTAGCTCCTCTTTTCTGCAATCAAAATGTTATTTATCATGTATACATTTTTTTTTTTCGGCATTTATGATCTATGCGATCGATACAAGGAAGTATATTTGGTGGGCTATGATTGGGAATAATATGCCTTTCTAGTTACCTTTTTTCAAAAATATCATAGGCAATTTATTTTTTTTCTCATATGTATCGATCAGAGGCAATATAATATAGACTACCAAAGGATCTTTCAATTTCAAACATGGATAGTCTTTTTTTAGCTGCCTCTATCAACATGCAAGCTTAATTAAATCTAAGAATAAAACGTAGGGATTATAGGAAAAGGAACAATTTTTTATACCAGCCAGGTTGATGATTGATATGCCTTTTGGAATTGCTTTGGTAGGTTCATATATTTTGAAATATCAATTAGCAACAAAGGTCCAATCTTCTCAATTGAAGGTACTCTCTCTAGCACTCCAAAATTTGTTAATAAGCTTTTCCTTCATTTTCTTTTTCTTCTATGTAATTAATACCATGCAGGCTTGTCCCCGATTCGGGAGTGCACAGGTGAAGGCGATGAAGCCCTCCGGCATTACCTATATGCACCTAACTTTCATGTTTTTCTAGTATAAATTTTTGAAGTATAGTCTACAAACATTTTTCCGACAATCCGGCGCTCTTTTGTGCAAGCACAAATCCTCTGTGGTGTATGAGCTGCACCATAGAGTATTGTACAACTATGGATAGCTGCTATCAGGAGATGAACGGCTATTAAATTAATAAGGCAGTCGATAAGCGCATACTATGTATATCATACATAACACACATTGTTTGATAACCGTACATCTTTTGATGGCGGTCATCCAAGGATGCACAACACTCTGTGATGTGCAGGCCACACTGTAAAAGATCAATTCTTGTTGCTTCAGTATATGTGTGTGTTTCCACAGTTTTTGAGCAGTATTTTTTTTCTTTTTTGTACACAGTTTATGTGTTTGAGCTAGGCTTTCAGATTCAGCATGATATGTTTTATTTGTGCACATAGTAGAATTTGCTATTACTTCTTCTATATTTAACACCACTCTCTTGAATAAGAGGAGGTTATGCATTTGAATTTGGGTAGTTTTTGCAAGGTGATATTGATATACAGTAAAGATGGAAAAACAAATTTGCATATCTGGTGTTACATGGTGTTTCCGAGTGCTGACACTAGTATGCTTGGCCACAAGGCAAACTAGCAAATAATGTCTCGAACTTGATAAATAATAATTAAGAACCATTCAAGATAAATAATAAATATTTAAATATAATTTAGTGAAACTCGATGAGAAGTGATGGGGTTATTGGGAAGAAAGGAGGGATTAGTTTAAATACGTGTTTATTAGGAAGGACATTTAGGATGTAAAGAGGGTTTTATATGACTCGAGTTTTTAATTAATTTAGGCCAGATCAGATTCAGGTCCAGTTCACATGCATTGTTTGTTAACTCAAATTAGACTTAGATGATACATGGAAGGGATGGGACCGACTGAATGAAAATATAAAACCTAAACTCAACGCAATTTCCTAATAAGTCTGAATTTTGACCTCATCCTAACCCGTAGGTTCTCTCAAATACGAATCTGGCTGGATCTAATCAGATAAGACCTAATCAAATCACAGATGGACCAACCTATGTGCATCCATATGTAAAATATCTTGCATTTATATATTATCAATAATTTTATATTTTCAGTCATTTTGTAAGAATGTAGTATAATACGATAATTGATGTTATAATTATAATATATAATATAGTATAGAAAAAGCTAATATATTAGAAATATCTTAATATGTGATATTATATTTATTTAATAATAAATAAATCTCAATCTCTAATATCAATCTTCCTCTTTCTATCCCACACCGTCTCATCCTAATTAGTGTTTAAAAATGTTTGAATGCATCTCTGTAAAGATATATGCACGACTTTGTTTTTTATGTAAAATGAATTTATTATATCAATATAGAATAAATACATCTATAAACATCAGAAAATAAAATATATGAAACTTAGAAGGGATATCTATCCCAGTCAGCCACAATGTAGATCCCATGTAATTAGCAACAAGATATGCACAACTTGAACACGAAAGCAAGAGGCCAAAATGACAAAAAGAAGTTGTTATATTATATTTGCATATGGTGTAAAAATATTTGTTACACAAGTGTAAAGATTAAAACCAACATTTTTATTATTGTTAGGAATGACTATTAATGAAGTTTAAACCATGCTACAAATTTCATAAAACCAATACCAAATTATTTTATTATAAAGCAAAATTCGACAGAGGAGTAACAACTTATAGGAAAAACGAAGCAACCAGAAAAAAAGCAAACGGTGTGCTGGATGACACGAGCAGCACAATGGATTGAAGCGAGCATCACAAAAAAACCATGGCCTTTCGTATCACTGTCCCCTCAAGAAAAATGAAAGATAACAGGCTTTTGGTAACTCAATTTCAAGTAAAAATTGAGCTTGCATGTCATTATATATACTCATAATAACGATACATGATTCTGTATATCATGATGATTACAAAAATATTACATTCAAATCTCAAATAAGAAATAATAGAAAAAGTTTTGGAGAATCATTTCTAAGTTTATAAAGATCTGAAGAACCATTTTGATTCTCTATAATCATAGAAGATTTTGTCGACTTCTTATCAAGTTGATGGAGATCCGAAGGATCAAACTGCTTTGGAGAATCAGTTTGATCTTCTGTATCAATATTCCAAATCAGGGTGATCTTCTGTATAATGTTTTTATCATCCTCATGCCATTGGGTAGTATGAAAACGATACCTTGCAACCCAAAAATCAAAGATCATATTAAATTCAAAGAGATGATATAAATGAGAAGGGGGGGGGGGAGAGAGAGGGAGGTGCTGGGGGACTGACTTTATCTCTGACTACTCCAAGTCCCGATAAGGGGAGGGAAAGAAAAGGCCAGAGTATTTTTCTTCTGCTACTTGCTTCCAAGGGTTAGGGTTCTTTTATGGCTTTCTTTTATTTCCTTCAGAGGTGCTAATATTATATGGGGTGGAGGAGGAGAGGATAAGGTGTGAAAGTGATGGCGAGGGGTAAGGAAATGAATAAAGAATGGGTAAGGGTGAAGCTGGAATCCATGGATCCATCCAATCCACGGTTCTTGGTAGCAGAGAACATGTCGCTTTATGGACACCATTTTCCCATTTGATCAAGTCATGGGCAGGAGAAGAGACTCTTCAAGAGGGGAAAGAGACGTCTCTCCAAAGCCTGGGAGGATTAAGGGTTTCTCTTTTGGACTGCAGCGGGGAGAGAAGGGTGGCAACAGCACCAGCCTCCTACCTAACCTGCAACTATTACACATGCATTGGAGGCTGCACCAAGCTTACTACCCCACTCCTTGCTCTTTGTAATTTAGTACTACGTTATCACTTTATTATTTTTATTACTCCAGAAAGAGAAACACTTTATTACTCGCATGGAATGCGCTTGCATGGATGAAAGCATAAAGGGGTGATGGACAAACACTTGCATGGAAAAGATTATGATCAGAAAGTTTGTTTTTTGCTTTGCTAGGACCGTGTGATATTTGATTTTTCTCTGTCTTCTCCTTTAAACAAGTGAAATATTCTACTCATTTCTTGGTCTTAGAATTGAACTGATTCTTTTAATTTCCATGGTGAGTCTAATCCATCAAAATGTTAGATAATGTCCTTCCTTGGCTCTGCCTTGATTATTTCTGGCTATAGGAAAAATAATGCATCAGTAATTTGTGATAATTCATTTTACATGGTTGCATTGTGAATTTGGTTAAAGGAGTGGATGGGCAATATACAGCAGCAAAATTACAATAATAACCAGATACAGGTTGCTTCCGTTAAGTTGTGAAACTTAAGCTACAAGAAGAAATTCTCTATGATAAGCGACACGGCAATGGCCCCATGGTGGCACCCTCTTCGTCTCTGATCCCATGCATGTGTGAAACTAGGAGGTGTTCCCCAAGGTGTTTGGCATGAATTTCCGTGTGAAAGATTGATGGTGCTCCTTCGGTTATTCTAAAATAAAACAAAAGGAAAATTCTCTATGAGTTTCATTGATCCCCTAGATTATTCTTCTTTTTTATTCAGACTCAGCATTCCCAACGAAAAGAAAAAAAAAAGAAAAAAATCTTCTCATTTATCCAGACTCTGTATACCCCCAACACAAAAAAAAAAAAAGACACACACACACACACACACACACACACAGAGAGAGAGAGAGAGAGAGAGAGAGAGAGAGAGAGAGAGAGAGAGAGAGAGAGGAAAACAATCCTTAGCCACAAATCTTCATGAGTCAAGTTTCGTGGTTAACAAATCTAAACATGAATAGGATCTCTTTCTTCCATTCTTGTCTCTTACATCTCCAAAATATATTTGATACTTGCTTAAAGTGTATGCATTACGTAGCATATGGCCTATATTCAATGATTTATTTGCAAGGAATTAATAATACTTGTTTGGCAATAATAGTTCTACATCTGATAGATTAAGAACTCTTGTTGTACTTATTTACTCTTTGTCCTATTTAATCAGATTTTTACAAAGAATCTTAACATGATAGCGGAGTCAACCGATCCTTCTTTATTATAGTTTAATTTGTGCCTCGGGCTCTCTACACGCATGTCTGGGTGTATGTATCAGAGGCAGATAGAGAACAGTCTATTCTAGCTTGATCCTTGGTCCTCACCGGTAACAATATCAACAAGATGCAGAAACAGGAATGAGACATTACTTTGTAAGTTAGTTCTTAGCAATGATCTTTTACTTTAACTCCCCTCCCATTACTTGGTTTTATGGCATACCTCTGAATTTCATAGAATTATAAAGCATGAAAAAAAATAGATACATAAATGGTGAATCAAATATGGCAAAGATTACCCCCCACCCACCCACCCACCAAAAAAAAAAAAAAAAACAGCAAAGACGAGACAAATTTTATGCCCAAAATCAACTCCTATCTTGTTCAAGTTTCTAGTGTTAAAACTATAGCATACGGCATCTAATGTTAAAATAGCCATTGCCATTACTCTCTTTATAGCATTGCTTCAACTCGAAATCAAAATTAATCCAAATAATCAGTGTACCACATAATCTATAGCTCCAGGATGAGTTAACCACTACTAGAACATATCAAAAGTTGAATGCCAAACCTATTCTTCACTATCGCAAGATCCAATGCATATTCAAAAGTTCAACAATGTTGGACCACTAATCCATCTGAGATTTTGGCAGTTGGTCCATGGCACCAGATCAAACTTTTGCTCCACAGACATATATAAAATATTCACTAGTGTTGGAGTTTTAAACATATAAAACTCTTCAGAAGAGAATTGTTGATTTCTAAAAAGACATGGCATTTCTAAAGCATTATCTATCTTCAGAAATCATTGTGTCTCCTTGATTATCAGATAGAATCTATAAATAGGCTCTAGATCTGGCATCCGGGAGCAATCAAACACATCTTGATCCCTCTCTCTCATTCACTAGTACTCTGTTTCCTCTTGAGAGTTTCTTTCATGGATAAAGATTTTCTGCTCTTAAAATTTTTCTACTTTTTATCATTGTCTTTACTAGACATATGAAGAAGTCGGCCGGGTCAAGCCTCTCCAGCGATTGTGCTTGTTAGAGGAGAATCGGTACCTTAGGGACAAGAGCGCCGTAGACTCGCATGTAGGAGGCGAATCAAATTCTTAGGACAATGTTGAACACACATCTCAATCCAAACAAAGTCTTTTCAATCTTCTGAATTTATTATTTTATATCCCAAATAGCAATTTTTAGGGGCATCATTAATTTGATTTCCAATGACTAGTTCATGTTTTCTTCCAGAGAGGAGACACCATAATTTAGTTTTGTAATAGGCTTTGGTGGCCGATGAAGTGGTGCAAGTGTCGCATGAGGAGCTCACATTGCATCTTCTGCTACCGTTCCTTCTTGAGAAATTTTGACAGCAGCCAGCTTTTATTTGAATAAAAACGAACTAGGAAGAATTACTTTGAAAAATAAAAGAAGATCGGAAACAAGAGGTGCAGAATGACCCCGAGACCCTTCGCTCCGGCCATTTAATTAACCCCCAACTCCCTCTTTTCGCCTGGGTTGTATTTATTAGCTGAAGGTAGGAAAAATATAAATTATTTGAGATCTTTTTCCTTTATCCAACTAATGATTGTTTCAACTAATTTCGGTAAAGAAATTAGCTAAAAATATTTCTCTATTCACAGTTTATTCACAATTATTTTACAATTTACTCAAAAATTTTAATTCATAAAATTATGAACCACAAATTATGATGCTATATGTGGTTATTGGCCGGTTGTTTTTGGTATTGTTTGTTGTCTTTACCTGCTTCTTGTCATTTTCTATTATTAAATTTTTAAATCTTATCTCCAGCCTAAAACTATATCTCTCATTTAATCTGGAGTAAACTACTCCATCTTGTCTAGGATAGTAATTTATTCTGCAATATAAAGGGACAGGAGAAAATTAATCCATATGAGTGCTTGAGCATATATATATATATATATATATATATATATATATATATATAGTTGATTGAGAAGTGCATGATGAGATCCGACGCTCTTATGTATCCAACCTTTCCAACTCATGGTGGGAGAAAGAGTGCAACATGCGAGAGGTGTTGGATCCTGTGCTGCAACTCCTCATCCACCGTCCCTCATATGATGTGATTTCAATATATGGTGATGTAAAACCATTGACATGGTAGCTTTCGTTGCTTGTTTGCATGCTGAAGTGATGAGACCCAAGAACTTATAACAAGTTCTCTACTTCGCTTTAGATATCCCTGGACTAGTTTGAAAGTTGAAAACTTAAAGGCTGTGGCCATTCCCCTGCTTCCTACCGACGCTGTAAAATTTTAGGGTAGGGATCAAGTTATTTTTATGAGCAGGAGGAGGAAAACGAAGGACGTCGAATTAACGAAACCCAAAGCCCACCAACTAAGGAGTAAATATATTAACAGATAAATAAATAAGATTAAGAAACAAATCTTTCTAAAACTAGAAAGGGGAAATCTTATATCATTCTATATGTTTTACAAAATGATTCTATATATATTATTTTAAAATTAGTTTTCAGACATGAATTGTTATATAAGGCTCCCTGCTGGACTGGTGCTGGGCTGGCGAGATAGGTAGATAGATAGAAAGATAAGAAAGATATCCTCCATCTTTTGCAGTCTTGTGTTATTCTTCTCTTTTTCTTTTTCCTTTTCCCTTTTCTTTAGGTCCCCCCCTATCCCCTCTGCAAGCCTCAAAGTCCACCATCCAACCCCCCCTCTTCCCATCACTTCCCTCATCCCTCTGCCATCAGTCCCTCAGCTTTCTAAGTTTTCTCTCTCTCACTCTCTCTCATTCCATCAATTTTTCTATCTCTTTCAAAAGTTACAGGAGGAACCAATGGATGTGGACTTCACAATTTCTCCTCCAGAGGCCCAGATGGACCTGATGGCCATGATGATGGGGATGGAGAAGCTGACCGAATCCTCGAAACCTCCACAGCCGTCGGCCGAGTTTGGCGATGGTCCCCCGCCAGCTTTCCACAATGCGCCTAACGACACCACTCCGCCCTCGTCAGTACTCGTCGGCGTGCCGTCTTCTGTGCCCTTCAGTGTAACCACCCCCCGTGACCCCGTGATCACTGATCCCGTGCTCCGCGACCCCTCCCAGGGCGACAGGCGAGCGTCGGTGGAGGCGATGAGGGAGATGATATTCCGCATCGCGGCGATGCAGCCCATCCACATCGACCCTGAGTCTGTGAAGCCGCCCAAGCGGCGGAACGTCAGGATATCGAAGGACCCGCAGAGCGTGGCGGCGAGGCGCCGGCGGGAGAGGATCAGCGAGAGGATCAGAATACTGCAGCGGCTCGTGCCCGGGGGAACCAAGATGGACACCGCATCGATGCTGGATGAGGCCATCCACTACATGAAGTTCCTCAAGGCTCAGGTGCAGTCGCTGGAGCGGGCAGCAGCCACGAGCCGCCCCGCTGGTGTTGGGACTAGCCTGGGGCTCTCCCCAGTCCTCGCAGGCTTCTCCAGTGGGAGCTACCCTTGCTTCGACAAGAGGTACGAGAAACCAGATCAGGGGTTCTTATGTTGATCCTCTTGAAATGAAATGGACTAATAAATTGATATTTCTGTTAATGATCCCATGTGGAGCATGGATGTCTCAGGGAAGTTCTGCTGAAAAGAGTTATGTCGTTTGAACCAAGAATTTCTCTCTCTCTCTCTCTCCCTCTCTGCCTCCTCCTGTCCTTCTTGTTCAACCTAATTCCTGTTGCTTACGCATTTGTAATTCTCCCTTATAATAACAGTAACAAGAGACGCTCTAGTTCATTATGACTGTGATGATTAAGTTTTTTTTTTTTTGTTGTTGTTGTTGGTGCATGAGTGCAAACCCGCTGCAGATCTTGCTAGTTACAGACAATTCTTAAAATAAGTTGACATGTTTCTTCTGATCATAAAATATAGGTTGATAACATGTGCATGTCATATTCTGCTAGCAATAATTACTGTACTTTCCTCTCTTTCTCTGTATCATTGCTAATATTTTATGTTATCCTACTCCTGACTGATTGATCTGTTGGATTCTTAACCTTCTGGTCTGTTCATTTCATTTACACCATCTCTCCCGATCGATAACATTCTCTTCCGCGGATTAGAAATCTTAGCGTGGGGAAACGGGTAGCGGAACCGATCTTGGCCTCGTCCTCTATGGCTCCATTCCCTTCTCACCTACAAAAAAAAAAAATGGCACCGTGTGAGTCTCCCACACCAACAACAACCTCTCCTCCAATTCCAAGGTCACTGTAAAGCTCATCATTGACTGCGCACAAAGGATCCCGTGTGCAAGACGCACAGGGGACGTATTCGCAGTTTGTTCCCACGTCATAGGATAGGTGCATGGGGAATTCCACGTGAAAGACTGACGGAAACGACTCTGCGAACATGAGGGTGAAGGTGACGTCTGCGGTGGTCGCGGACGCCACGTGAAGACAATCCAAGGGGGGCAATGCATTGGATTCTTGCAGGGCCAAATGATGGCACCGGCCGGGGATGTCATGAAGACACTGTGACCGATGCTTTAACGGATTGCGGCCGGGCGCGAACCTTTGCTTGTTTATTATACTATTATCATTATAGGCTAGTGCTGGACAGGGTGGGATGCACTTCAAAAGGAAATAAGACTGGCTGAGATCATCAAAATATCGATTCATGATTTGATTTGATTCTTTATCTGGTAAACTTTGTGCTAAAACTTTTAAGTGCTGCTATTCTATCGTATCTCTTGCTTCCTTCGTTTAAGCAAAAACTAGAATATATATATTTTTTATTTATAATTCTTTATATTGAGCAGTTCAGTCAAAGGAGGGCTATATATCTTGAAAAGGAGGGCTATATATATGTTTAAGGCACTGCTAAGTCCCAAATCATTGATTTCCCAATTTTAGAAATTTTTCAGTCAAACTAGCTGACATATTTTTCAGTCAAACTGGCTGAGATTTGGAATGCAAATCTCTCCTACGGCTTAGAAGCATCTCATCCTAGCTATATATGGAGCCTGTCATGCATGATGAAGAGATGGAGTCAGTGGATCCATCACATCAATCTTCTAACTTTGCTAAATACACTTCCACATTTAGAATGCATAACTTATCTTGTAGAGAGAGAGAGAGAGAGAGATGTCTGATGTATTACTTCCCTACCTTTGTCTCAAATAACATTTTATATAATATGAAAAAAGTATATGATCCATTTCTTTCCTTTCAAATTGCATGTATGGTGACAACTACTTATAGATCTGACAGAAAAGCTACAAACATGCCTTGGATATTTCAGTATGGTTGATACTAGTTTGGTCTCTTACATGGAGTCAAATTTGGGATCAACAAATAAGTGGATCAATCCTCTCTTCCACCCATGTTTCACCTTCCAAGGAAATAATCTCTATTAATTTCAAAAAAGAATAATCACTAGTAAACTAAGACTTGCCCCAGTGTCATACACATACACCTATGTTAAAACTTTAAATCAGAAGTTGTAGATTAGATTTTTTGGTGTTATATCCCAAAAAATTAAATCGATGCAACTATAATATTGGTGCCTCCCATTCCCAGAGGAAAAAAAAGAAAAAAAGAAAGATCACTAGCAAACTAAGTACTCATTTGGTATTTGTTTTGCTTTTTGAAGAAGAAAAATATATAAATTATATGATAACTTGAAACCATTTTATTATTTAAAATTCTAAGTAAAATCTTTAGATTTTTTTATTATTCCTTTCTTTTTTTGGTAAGCAGAGATTTATTTCTTTTAAAAAAAGTGAAAGCAAGAACTAACCATATATAAGTTTGCACAAATGTTGTCTTCAACATCAATCTTCGTATTAGTATTTCACTAATTTGTATAGAAACAAGAACATAGAAACGACAATAATTATAGTCTCTAAATTCCTATCAACTATTTAGTAGTCGACATGCAGGCTGCTATAAAAAATAAAACTAAATAAGAAGGCTTTTCTTAGACCTTAAAGTATAAAAATATTCTTTTTTGCCTTTATTATAAGAAAAAAAAGAACCATCCTCAATTCCTAAAATGATCAAGTTACTTTGTCATGTGAGTAGTACATAGATGAGAGTCATTGTATAATATAACCATTGCAATAATGTTTTATACTTCTTTTCTATGAACAATGTTATGTACTATTTTCATTGTTAAAATCTTTTACCACTCATTTTTAACATTGTATAAATATTTTTATAAAAATTTAATTATATTTCATGCAATTGACTCTTTATAACTGCTACTGCTATTTTATTTCAGAATTTTTTACATGTATACCCTCCAAAATATGCAGAATTGTATAAATACCTTTATAAAATTGCTATTTGTATGCATACCCTCATAAAATACTTATTTTTTTTGTATGCCCTTTATATATATATCTGTACCATCTAACACCGTTAAAAAATAAATAATTTACAACTGAAATGACTGAAATATATTTATAGGTAGATACACAAAAAAAACTTTAAAAGGATATGTATGCAAATAACAACTTTACAAGGGTGTTCATGCAATCATGCATATTTAGGAGGGTATGCACTTAAAAAATCTAAAAAAATAATCAAAATTTAATAAAAATAATTCAGTTGTCCTTAATAGAAAAAGGTAACAAAAAAAATTAATATTATCATATCATATAATCTTATGTTAATATTAACTCTTATAGAATGAACAATACTACTTTTACGAAATTCTCGCATCAAAAACAAATAATAACTCAATATTTACAAATTACTAATTACTAATCTAAGCATTTATAATTAATTTAAATTTGATAACGCTTTAATCTTTTAAAATAGTGAAGAATATATAGATATCGTAGATTCAATAACGATAATTATATCAAAATCAAATGGAGAATAATATTGCCAAAATGATCACCTAATATTCCAATTTGACCGAATCATGATGTTAAAAAAAAAATTGATAATGTAGGTCAATTTTTTTGGCTTAACGATCCAACTAAATTATAAAAATCTTAGCAAGTTCCGACTGAGTTTTGATTTTTTTTAATAGATTTTTTGAATATATACCTTTCTAAATATGATAAACTGCATGAATATCCTCATAAAGTTACTATTTGTATGTATACCCTTCTAACTTTTTTTTTAGTCATTTTAGTTTTATGCCGTTATTTTCGGGTACATATGAAAAAAAAGACATGCAAATAATAATTTTACGAAGGCAGTCATGTAAGTTCATATATTTAAGAGGATAAATATACAAAAAAAAACTATTTATTTAAATATTTGATATTATCTTTTATAGTGAGAAATATATAATTAACTTGAAAGATAAAGAGAAAGATGAAACCTTTTTGAAAAAAAAAATCTTTAAAGTAATAACTCTGTCAAACAACTGGGAGGCGTGCAATAATGGGTTGTACCCCTGTTTTCAATACATAAAGAGCTGTCAGCAGCAAACACAAAAGCTACATCTCTGGACTGCGTTCATTTTCTCGTGATGTCGCTAAAGTTTTTTCCCCAACCCCCCCCCCCCAAAAAAAAAAAGAAAGAAAGGAAAAAAAAAAAGATATTGCATAGACTACTAATTTACTCTCTTTTTTTTTTGCTTTGGCTACTAATTTACTTCAAGCAATGGCTCCGGAACCAGAATGTAATATTGTACTTACGCTTACTACAATTTACAACGGTCGACTAAACCACGCCTTTCTCAACAACTTTAAAAAAGTGACGACGTTGTACCAAGACCAGAAAATAAAAGGCAACGGTGTTGTTGAGATCTTGTGCTTCTTTTGTTTCAAACCCTTTATTGTGCAAGAGCTAGCTACCTTTATTTGGACTTGAACAGTGATGACATGTCTGAATACATTATTCAGACTCCCTGTATAAATAATCCCGTGGAGTCCCGTGGCGAGCTACACATAGACTCGGTTTATCTCCTAGAAAGAGTGGGTCACGTTTCTAGTGTATAAATCGCTAATATAGGATTTTTGGGTACCTCCCTTATATCGTAAACTTATAGTTGTAAAAAGCTTTTGTTTTTATACTTGTTTATTGATGTAATGAAGCCATTAAGTTGAGCTTGTGACGCTAGAAATGCCTTTTATTAATTACGCTGCAACAACTGGGAAGTCATAATTTTCATGCAAATTCAAAGAAAAATAGGGATGGCAATGCAAAAAATCCTTTTGAATATGCATCTTCATATATGTTCTTAGAACAAGTAAATTTGGCTAATTTGTTTCTACCACCCCCCATGAAAAGGGATATGACTTACATGTGGCTAGAAATGAGCTGATCCAAGTTGCGTTTTGGAATGCTCAAGCATAAATTGAACAGATAATCATGTTCAAACAAATCAAATTTAAATACAAATGTTTAACTATAATGTTTTACTAGACAAGCTTAAATGGGCTCGTTTCTAAGTGGAAATTAAACCTCTTACTTTCACGAGCTTACAGTGTTCAAACTTAGCTAATTGATGCTTTAGTTTTGTTGCTTGGCTAAATAGGGGTTCAAATAAGTTTCTTATCAAACAAAGCTTTTGGCAATAGAGCTTTTGGAAATAGAACTGTTAGAAGTAGAGCTTTTATAAAAAACTATTTGCTGTTTGGCAACTATATTCTTAAATTGTTGTGGCACTTTAACATGTGTTTGGTAAACAAACTGAGAAAGTATTTTGATATGAAAAAATAACCATAAAGAACATTGCATTGCATTATACAACAAACTATAATAAAATATAATATGTATTAATACATAAATATATAATATATATAGTACAATATTACTGTAATGTAATATAATATTGTTATAATATGATACTATAACATTGTATACTATAGCATAATAATTTAATATAATATTAAATTATTTAACATAACATATCAATATATTATGATATAATGTAATATAATATTATATTTATAGTATAAAATATTATAATTATTAGTATAAATTAATTTTTCAGGATTATAAAGGAATATTTTGTATAATTGTTATATTTTATCACGGATATTTTGGTCAAAAAAATAGTTTCCTGATGGGGCCTAAAAGTACTTTTTCGGAAAGCTCCAAAATAGAGTTTCTCCCAAGAAGCTGTTTTTAGCTTTTTGAGAAAACTAAAACAATTTTTTGAAATTTTTACCAAATATCTTTTTTTATCGAAAAGTACTTTTGAAGGATTAGAACGTACATCACTAAATAAACAGCGAGCAGAGAGTGTCCCAGTTGGAAGATCTTACTGCATGCTCAAAAGCTTTGAGGTGAACCGTTCACTCGCATAGCCAAAATTCAGGCTCCCGTAAAAGCTGCCATAGGTTTGCACAGGGCCATACCCTCCAAAGGCTGCGGCAGCATCCATGCCACTTTCACTAGAACCAGCGTCATAAAGTGGTGTTGCTGAGTCGATAAAATCTCGGGATTTAAAGAATGTAATTATAGGTAACATTATGAATATCTCTGACATGGCAGATATTTCAGACAATCAGACCTAATTTAAACCGGCCCCCGCCCAGACCATCTCTAGACTTTGACACCTCCTAAGGCCCTGCACCAAATGTCAGCTCTCTACGTTTCTAGACTTCGTTATACATCAAAGACCAAACAAAATCTGCCAGTTCTAAATCATTTTCTCATTCACCTGAGGAACCTCCTTAATTTTGATCCTTTAAAGTTCACAAGTTCTTCATTAGCTTCCCTTAAAACTCATGAATCTATACCATTGTTTATCTAGCTTTAAGAGTTTTTAATAAATGTTAGCAAAATGTGACGACCATGCAATACAATGGAAGTATGTCTACAGCCAACCAATCTCAATTTTGATTCAAAACCTCCTCGTTAACCCACTCACTTCAAATGGATTGAACTGCAGTATATTTTTCCTGAATACTATTTGGTTATCTAAAATCAATAGCTATACTTAAGCATGTCTAAAGTGGATAACATGCATAGAGGTTTTAATAGTTTTATGCTCTACTTCATAATAGGAATAGGAACACCAATTAGTCAAGAAGATACTAAGAGATGAAACTTGGGTAGCATATTTCAGATCATCACATTCAGTAGCATTCTAGGTTCTAAAATATCTTCTGAAGGTATTATGCTCAATTTGTGAGTATGACTACTGGGTTATTAGTTACTAACACAGCACAAACAAGAAACATATTGAGATTTCCGACCAAATTCGGGTATATTACTATTTCGAAGTAAATCTGCTTAAAACAGTTTAATGAGCAAATTCAACGATACCTATTAGATCTGAATTTGTATCTTGTAAACCCAGCAATTGACTCTTTGAGGTCTATGGGCATTTCATTGGATGACATTGACAATGTTGAAGGCCATCATAGATGGTGATCATGCCCAAAATATTCAGAGCTAGTAGTTGGACTCACATCAGTAAGACGATCTTTATGTTATGGTTGATTTGTTCAAGATTCACTCTAAAGAAATTATTCCTACTGCCTTATATTAGCTGTCAAGACCTACAGAAATAGGCACACTCATCTAATTAAAGGTAAAACTGCAGCTAATTACTTAGAAAGATATACACGGAAGAATGAAGAGGTTAATCATGAGATTATTTTGAGTATGGAGTAGCTTGGACTAGTAATAAGTTTTCTTTTAAAATCTGTTATTAAAAGCCCATAGGAAGGAACATATGATTTAAAATTTATTTTCCTAGAAACACGTCGAATTTGGAGACCTTAACCTGTTAAATAGAGGCTGCTAAGTACTCATGAACTGTCTTAAACCCATACATCTTTTGTTGAGAAGCTTCAGAAGTAGGGTCATCTTCCTTGTTTCCAAACTTAAACAAGAGGCTTCTCACGTTTAGACAAAACCAGGAAGAAAAATTGTGACTAATTAGGTTAGCCTTTTAATCTGAATTGTTAAAATCATAAGATTGATTTGCAATTGATTGTGCCAAACTTAGTTGGCCTTACTAAATTTTATCTTGATTGATTTGTGATAGATTATGCCAAACTTAGTCGGCCTTACCAAACTTTGTCAGTCTCCTAGTAATATATAAAAGCTGCTCCAGTATATTGTAATAGATAGGCAAAAATATAATTATTATTTTTTATTCTTCTTTTTCAACATGAATAATAGAGCTACGGCTATCCTGCCGTGCACCAACTCTCTTTGGCATCTTTTCCAGCCAACTGTTTCCTCTTTTTCTATACCTTGCCTCAATATTTCGTGTTCTACAATCCTTAGTCTTCATTAACAAATTAACCTTTCAAAATTAGACAAATTGATCGAGAACAAATGTGAAAACAGAATAAATTTCTGTCATGAAACATGAACCTCAAATTATTTCACAGACTACCTTTCATCAATAAATGTGTTACCCTTCTCCTACGGACATCTTTATTGAGCAAAAATCTCAAAAACTATCAGTTTGTTCTTACTATTTTGAATAGAGCCAGTTTCTGTTGCTAGGGACACTTGAATATATGTCTTTCACCAGACCGATTGACTAGATTTGCCTGTCTATTATTTACATTTTCTATGATATATTTAATTTTTGCAATGGTGTTTTGCTGTTCTAGTTGGCTACTCAAGTCCCCTCATTAGAAATGATAGGCTTTATTTCTAGACTTTTTGCATATACCTCAAGCAAAAAAATGGGTAAATAATTTAACTACACAAGAACAAATCATGGGACAACTTATAACATGCTTTGGGTATTCAAAGTCATAGAGCATTTAAAAAAAAAAAATCATCACCATCCATTACCCTATCTCATACCTCATGTCCAAGAATTTCATGAGTTCTACAATATGCATGATCTGCAACACCATCCTCAGCAAAAGTAACACAACCAAAGCCCTTATGTCCAGTTCTTTTAGGATCCTAGTCAAAAGTGAGGCAAGCACAATCAACATCATGCATCTAGAATAAATTCAGCAGGCCTACTGAAAGCAAGCAATTCTACCTTTGGGACATAAACATCTAATTAAGATATGGCCAAATCTGCTGAAGTACTGCCACAGATAAGATCCAAAATACTCTCCTACACAATAAGCAGCAGAAGCAAATTAATTTTGTACTAATATTTTTAACTTGTACCAAGCATAAATACAGTCAAAACTGCAATGTGACATATGCTTACTTCCATAAGCTGAACCAGTGAAGTCATGTAGTGCAGGAGCACCTAGAGCAGCACAGTGAGTAGCTGCAGTAATATGAGCATTGCATATATGCACCACAGCCACCCTGTGCTACGCTGCTCGGGTATCTCATATCTTCATTCTAAATCCATAAGATCGTCAAATTAGTTGTGAGACTTACAGGCACAAAATATAAAAGTATGTGATACCTGTGTGACTGATCAACAGCAAAGAGAGATGAACAGTCCCAAACATCCCTTGTGCAGAGTTGTTCCTTGGCAACTGAAAGAATTGAATAAGATCTAATAAGATAAGAAGTATAGGCACAGAGAGTTACCCTTGGAGTTGCTTGGTGAACAACTATAGTAGAACCACCAAGTTCATGAGATTCTGCCGTTATGGCATCAACTGTTCAAATGAGAACGAAATATCAAATCAGTTTCAAAGCAAACTGAACGCACAATAGGATAGGTAACTGATGAAAAAAATGGATAACTCAGATGAGCCAGTGAGGATCATCATGAAAAATTCTGCAAATTGATGACATAAAAATAAGTGCGATGCAATTCATCTGATGATGCTGATGTTAGTTATGTTTGTGCATAGATGACCAATACTAATCCATAGTGTCCTGTATAATAGGGTCACCAGGTCACTGTAGCAGTGCAGCTTAGTGATAAGTGCATATGAGAGAGAGAGAGAGAGAGAGAGAGAGAGAGAGAGAGTGTGTGTGTGCTGATCCAATTAGTTGCTCAATAAGTTACCAGATTATCATCAAATTGTTTTCTTCCTGAATCTATTATACAAATTTATTAATGTCAGGGATTAGATAATTTTTATAACAAGCATAAAAGCATATATTCTACAGGTTCTTCCCTCGAAAATTTAAATCATAAACAAAAAACAAATTGAATATATATGTAAGAGAGAGAGAGGAAAAAGATTCTATCAACAAAATCATATCAAATGCTATGGATTGAGACTTAGGCCCTGTTTGGGGGAGCTATTAGTAGTAGAGCTTTTGGAAGTAGAGCTGTTAGAAGTAGAGCTGTTTGAAGCAGAGCGTTTATAAAAAGTTGTTTGTTGTTTGGTAACTACATTTCTAAAGTGCTGTAGCACTTTAACATGTGTTTGGTAAACAAACTGAGAAAGTACTTTTGTGTGACAAAATGACCATAAAAGACATTACCAGTATTATATAACAGAGTATAATAAAATATAATATGTATTAATACATAAAGATATGATATAGTATAATATTAATGTAATGTAATATAATATTATTATAATATAGTACTATAACATTATGTATTATAGAATAATAATTTAATATAATATTAAATTATTTAAATAACATATCAATGTATTATGATATAATATAATATTATATTATATTTATAGTATAATACAATAATAAATATATAAAATATTATAATTATTAGTGTAAATTAATTTTTCATCCTTCTAATGACCATTTATCTCTCTAATAAATAGAGAGAAAGGAAGAAGAAGATTGAGAGGGAAAGGGAGAAAGGAAGAGGCGGGATAAGAGTTTTAGGAGAAAAAAGTATGATTTAAATGGGGGTATTTTGGTCCAAAAAACAGCTTTCCGACAAAGCTGAAAACAGCATTTTCGGAAAGCTCCAAATTGGAGCTTATCCCCAAAAGCTGTTTTTAGCTTCCCGCAAAAGCTGAAACAGCTTTTCGAAAATTTTACCAAACATCATTTTTTATCTAAAAGTACTTTTGGAGGGCCAGAAAGTGCTTTTTGGCCCTCCAAAAACTCCCCCAAACAGAGCCTTAGCCTAATTTAGACCATTCATGTCGACCCTTTCCATAATGACTTACTGAAATGCAATCTATTAAGAAATCAAACCGAAAGAGCAGATGACTTAGTACAGTCTATTAAGCCAATAGACTTCAAGCACACCACAGTGATCAAGAAAGCAGAATTACAAAACAACTAAAAACAAAAGGAGCTGTCATCAATACGAACTCTAATGATGCCCTCCTTTCTGTAGATATATTTTTCCAGTGGCCAAAAAACTTTTGATGAAGGATGTATTCTATTATTCCTTCCTAGGAAAACCCTAATAATCAATAATGCGGATCCGTGGGAAGCCAGTACTGTGCCCACGCTATTCCCGGGAAGGCCCCCTTGGGTTATGATGCAAATGCCTATCTACAAAACATAAGTATTTACCAGTATCTTGTTTATGATAACTTTGCCTATGGTCAGTCATCTGTAAAACTTTTTTCACATTCCAGTTTGCCAGCAATGAAAGTTCAAATCAGATGGGTAAAACAAGTTGCAATGCTTATAACAAACCAAGGCCTTGCAAGTCGGGGACAAAAGAAAGTGACCACTATTTTTTTTTTTTGGTGGTAAAAAATGACCACTATTTCAAGCCTAATAGTATACACTCCAAATGACTCAAATGACCAAATACACCTACCAAAGTCCTTACCAACCATAACCATCAAGCCTTATCCCTACTATTTGGGGTTAATTCTCTCAAAATCCTCACTACAAACAAAAATACCAAGGCATCATTACAGTACGTAGTCTCTGCGACTGACAAACTTCCAATGAAATTGTATAGATTGTACAACTGATTTTGGAACCCTTTCAGTACAATCATTGAACTGACAATCCAACTGATATACTCAAACAAAATCAAACTTTGAATTCAGTTACCACCCAAGACTAGACACATATTGAGAGATGTTTGGCCCATCACATATATTTGTAAAAGGCAAAGACACCAAGCCTAAACATTTAGATGCATTCTTAGACTCCAAATTTTACCCACTGAAAACTAGCCACAACATGATACCCTCATTTATCGACCAGACTTGCCAAGCAATACCACACACCAAATGCCCTCAAATTCTCTACTCATGAAAAAAAATAAAACTTTTTTGGATTACATCACCCAACTAGCGTGAAATTTCCGACTAATCACCCCATCATCCACAAAAATCTTTTCTATGAGGTTACTTGATACCTATTTTTGTGGGGTGCCAATTGCAGACACATTCAAAGGGAACCGTCGAGGTCCACAAACTTGATCCTAGTACTGTACTGGTAAGTTACCAATTCGATACAGTACGATTAATATGGTATAGTAGACACCTCGTGGTGATACAACTCGTATACCATCTAAAACCAGGTAGTACATGTCAATACAGTACAGTGCTCATCCCAGTATGGGCAGTTCCACTAAGCTTCGATAGGTATGGATTGGCATAGACCGATATAACTCATATATCAAACCAAACCTCAATACTGTACTGATACCTTATTGATATAGTACGGTGCAGTTGGTATAGGTCAGTATAAGTTCAACAATAGAAGAGTTGCCTCATGCAACACTAATCTCCCAACAACTATCTACCAACCAAAAGATAAATAATGGTCCTCTCAAGGAAATTAAAAAAGAAATATTTTTTAAAAAAAAACATCATTCTACCTATTCAACCACAAGCTAATTCCCCACTCTTAAATATTCCCTGCTCTTAAATAAATCAATGTATCCATCCCACATCCGAGGTTCCATTCTAATAAGATGTGCATATGATTTTTTTTGGGCCAGGACATGCATATGCTTGAAATCTTAGACGAATTCTGCTGGCAGGAGCTAGTGATGGAGCAAATCTTCACCTAAAACTATTTTTGATTGCCTAGTGTTCTCTGCCACTAATAATCCTTATTAGTTATTATTAGATAACTTAGAACCACCACTTCGGATCTCCAAACAACTAGTACAAGCTAAACAAATCACTTGGACATAATAGCATGCACCGGCGCCTCATCTAAGAAACTAAATGAAATCAATTTAAGCTTATTGCAACCTCAGTTCAAGTTTGATTGAAATTCAATTCAAATTTGACCAAAGCACAAGTCAGCCTTGACGTAATGTTCAAGTCATTCAAAAAATCTAATTCCAAATAGCTTGTTCTCAAAAAAGCAATCTAAGTTTCTAAATAACCCATTACCATGACCTTAATATCAAAATATAAACTCAGAAAACAATTACTAAAAATATGATCACTCCATAAACATGATCTATTGACCAAGTAATGGAAAGAATGATTGCATATTAAGTTAAACATATCGTAATATCACAATCTAATTATATAAAATAAAGTCCAACCCTTATTGGGACATGCTTGATTGAACCAGATTTGTTTTTGGTTCTTCTTGAATAATCTATAAACCAGTTACAAGCTCAGGCTGAGCTCAAGCTATTCATAGCAATTGCCAGGTACAAGTCTGCTTTAATATTGGTGCATATGTATATGCTTAGATATATTTATAAAAGATTATAAAAATGCTGTAGGATTAGTTAAAAAAGCTGCCACGTATGCAGGCGAAAGAATGAGAGATCTTCTTTCGCGATATAGACAGTTGGATCATGTTCTCTTTCTTTCACCACCTGCACAGATCTTGAAGCGGATGTTATGAGATCTAATGGCCGTTAAAGAGTTGGTGCATGAGCTGTTTGCTATCCAGATAGTTCATGTGTACCAAAAGACGAATAAAGCAGCAGACTGGGTCGCTTCATATGTGGCACGGCATATTGGGAATGTCATTTGGACGAGTTTAGTAGGTGTTCTTTATCTACTGCATTGTTTATTTTATTTTATTTTTTTCTGTTTTGGCAGGATTTACTCAAAATCGAGATATTTAAAATAAAATTCCGTTTTGACCCCCAAAAAGAATAAAATAAAATTGGTGCTCGCTTCAATCCCGTTGGCGCCACGGGCCTCCGCTCTCCGTTCCCGCGCCGAAAGCCTCCACCATGCGAATGCGAAGCTTGGCGACCTCCTCCCGGAGCGCATGGATTTCAACCGCCTCTTTCTCACCTGCCCCTCCCTTCGCCTTGCCCGCCCCCTGCACTCCCTCTTCATCGTCGCCGGCCGCACCGGAGACAGCCTCCTCTCCACCAAGCTCCTCAACCTCTACTCCCGCCTCGGCGACCTCCCTTCCTCCATCCTCGTCTTCGAGCATTCGCCCGCGAAGAACGTTGTCTCATGGAACTCCATGATCTCCTGCTACGTCCGCCACGGCCTCTTCTCCCAGGCGGTCGGCTGCTTCCGCCGCCTCCTGGCCACCCCCGGCATCCGCCCCGATGCGTTTACCTTCCCCGTCACCTTGAAGGCTTGCCAGGATCTGGATGTAGCGAAAAATATGCATTCGTTGGTTTTCAAAATGGGCTTCGTTTGGAACGTTTTCGTGTCTGCCTCGCTGATTCATGTGTACTCGCGATTCGGGTCGCTGGGCAATGCGGAGAAGGCGTTCGGAGAAATGCCTTATAGAGATCTCGGTTCATGGAACGCGATGGTTTCCGGGTTTTGTCTGAATGGGAAGGCGGTGGAGGCACTCAGGGTGTTTGAGGAGATGATCAGGGAAGAAGTGGGTATGGATAAGGTCACTATTTCGAGCATTCTTCCAGTCTGTGCACAGTTGGAGAATCTTTTGATGGGAATGTCGATACACGTTCATGTGATTAAACGTGGGTTGAATTCTGATATATTTGTGGCAAACGCTCTGATTGATATGTATGCCAAATTGGATTGTTTGGATGAAGCAAGGCGAGTCTTTGATGGAATGGAAGAGAAAGATTTGATCACCTGGAATTCTATTATAGCTGGTTACGAGCAAGCTGGTAACCCGAGCATGGCTCTCAAGTTGTTTGATATGATGAAAGAATGTGGTATTGAGCCAGACATATTGACTCTTGTTAGCCTGGCTTCTGTGGTCGCTCAACTTGGTGACAATCGAAGGGGCCGGTCGGTGCATTGTTATGTCATGAGAAGGGGATGGGATGGGGATGACATTGTTGTTGGCAATGCCATGGTTGATATGTATGCAAAATTGACTAATATCAAGCCTGCTCAGGAAGTCTTCAATAGGATGCCTGCTAAAGATGTCATTTCTTGGAATACTTTGATTGCAGGTTATTCTCAGAATGGACTTGCCAATGAGGCTATTGAGACTTATGAGTATATGGAGAAGTATGAGGGTGTGGCACCCAGTCAAGGAACACTAGTTAGTGTGTTACCTGCATGCTCACATGTTGGAGCTTTGCAGCAAGGGATGAGAATCCATGGGCGATCCATCCATATTGGGTTGGAGGTGGATGTATTTGTGGCTACTTGTCTTGTAGACATGTATGCCAAGTGTGGGAGGTTGCAGGATGCGATGCTTTTATTTGAGCGCGTCCCCAAAAGGAGCACCGGTCCTTGGAATGCTATTATAGCTGGTCATGGAGTTCATGGTCATGGCGACAAGGCACTCGGGCTCTTTTCAGATATGCAACAAGAGGGGGTTAAACCAGACCAAGTCACCTTTGTTTCATTGTTATCTGCATGTAGCCATGCCGGATTAGTTGATCAAGGCCGGCAATGTTTTCAAATAATGCAGACTACTTATGGTATCAAACCTGCTACAAAGCATTATGCATGCATGGTAGATTTGCTTGGTCGAGCTGGCCAACTGGATGCTGCATACAAATTTATTAAAAGTATGTCACTTAGGCCTGATTCTGGTGTGTGGGGCGCTTTTCTTGGTGCTTGTAGGATTCATGGAAATGTTGAAATGGGTGCATTGGTTTCAAACTACCTATTTGAAGTTGATCCAGAGAATGTTGGGTACTACGTTTTGTTGTCGAATATGTATGCCAAGGTTGGGAAATGGGATGGAGTTGATGAAGTGAGAGCTTTGGTTAGGCGTAGACATTTACAGAAAACTCCTGGATGGAGCTCAATCGAAGTGAATAAGAAGGTGCATGTATTTTTTACAGGGAACCAAACTCATCCGCTATATGAAAAGATCCACAAAGAGATAGGAATTTTGTCAGCCAAAATGAAGAGCCTCGGTTATGTTCCTGACTACAGCTTTGTGCTTCAAGATGTGGAGGAGGATGAAAAAGAACATATTTTAACAAGTCATAGCGAAAGGCTGGCTATAGCATTTGGTATCATAAGCACATTGCCTAGAACTCCCATTCAAATCTATAAAAACTTGCGTGTTTGTGGTGATTGCCATAACGCCACTAAGTTCATTTCAAGGATTACCGAGAGAGAGATCATCGTGAGAGATTCTAATCGCTTCCATCATTTCAAAGATGGGAGTTGTTCTTGTGGAGATTACTGGTGACCCCTATATTATTCCTTTTGTATATGATTTCCATATGAGGTAAGATGTTAACAGCTTACCTCCATGAGTACTTGAAGCAAAGAAGTTGCACAATCTGTTACATGAATTAGTATTGTTTCAGCTTCCACCAAGGCATCAAAATCTCCCATCTGGTGGATTTTCTGTTTGCTTTCAGGCCTTTGACTTGGCCAGGAAAAAATAAAATCATGGAGAAGATGCCAACCAAGCAAGGTGAAGTTGAGGGTGAGGCAATAATGACAGCGACTAAAAGCACATTTGATGAAGTTTTCATCGACTCTCTAAATTCTTTATGGTCTGATTGGAGCATTGAGTGTTCCTTGATTATGAAATTCTAATGTAATTCTTTCTAGATGGTATTTATGTTGATTGTAATATCTTGATTTTTATAGTGTTACCAAATGCAAAATTCTTGCTGCATTCCATTCCCACATAATATTTTGTTCTGATCAGATGTTACATTAGTCAAACACTACAAGTGGGATTACTTTTGTCAGTTAAATTTTTTGTGACTCCAAATTCAACTCCTCAAAGATTCTGTGCCGGTAAACTGCAGAAGTTTTGCTGGCTCTTTTTTTCATAATTCAGTTCTCTTTTTTTTCCCTTTATTTTTGTTGCCAACCCATTAGAACTCCCACTCTTGCAACTTGCGAGACATGGAAGAGTGGAGGCAGGTCAATGGCATGGGAAAGTTTGGATAGAGCTACTCGGTTTTGTAAGTCTGGTTTATTTGCATGCCATGATGTGACTGTTCTACTGCACCATCTCAGACTTGAAACGTACTTCTTTGAACTTTGTGTTCCTGGAATGAGCATTAATTGTGTGGAAGCTTGAAGCTTTTATGGAGCTAGTCTTCTTGATCCTGCTGAGTTCGATTCTTTTAATGAGGAGAATCCACAGTAAAAATATGTCATTTACTGGGACAGAGCTTGCTTGTGAGAATATGGCATCTCTGTAGTGGCAGTAAGACATATCCTCACCAGGGAATCTTTTAAACCTCTATTTTTCATTCTATAATATGTCGAAAGTGTGGAATTTGGCAGAGCATCTAATGGTCTTGCTGCTATATGTTCTTTTTCTTTTTTCCAAGCACCATAGCTTAGGTCCTCTGCTCTTTCTAGGAATGCTTTTTTTTCACAAAAAAGAGGTAAAACGGAACCTGTCATTGAAGAAATTTTGTTTTGGAACACGAAAATACTTGACCTTAAGTAATGTCTGTCTCTCCTTGACCACATTAGCATTTTTTCCCCTATGCTGTCCTGTTTAGGAACTTTAAAATAATCAATAGTGCATTGATTCCAATGTTTCCAGGGCATAAAATATCTCTGCTTGATAAACTGCATTTCTTGCTTGACATACAATATCTAGCCTTGTTATCAAGTTCATGCATCATACTCTTCCTATACTGCACCTAAATATTCATGCAGTCTCTCAGAAATAACCCATGATATATGATTGAACTTTATAAAACAAATGAATAATTATTGCATGCGCTTGGTGATCGCTAGAATTTATTTTATTATGATTGAATTTAGACCGTTACAATGATCCTTCAAGAATCCTTACACTCGTATCTTTCTGTACAAAAAAAACTCTTTTCTTGCAAAACCAAGATTAAATAGGCATTTTAAACAAAACCCACAAATCTAAAAGCAATCATGCAAAAATAACCAAATAGATATATGAAATTGATCTATTATTATAAAAAGACAATAAAATGAATTTTGATTTTTTTAAAAAAAAATTTTACATTCTCACTGTTATTCCACTTTGCCATTCTAAGTTTCTGGTCAGTTTCTTGAAATTTCTGATAGGAAACGAGAACAACTCTGACAAGGTCCATTCCTTGAATTATGTATGCATGGAGGCACGGTCCCAGTAGTGAACAATATGGCACCCAGCAACAGCCCAAGCGAAGGTGTTATCCTATTCAACGACAATTTTGACATGAGGGCCCAAGTTCTCCCCTTCCGGCCTTCCCACAGCCACAATGTGCCAAACTCAAAGACAACTCTCGCGGAATTTTATCAAACAGCGTCTCATGAATAACTTGGATTTGGAAAGCATGTTAGTTGTTGGTAGAGGAGGAAGGGTGGCATGGGCTTGGTTTGAGTTATTATTGCTGCAGCCAAATCAAGCAAGAGTCCAACTTCATAAATCCATGTATTGTGGGTCCATGATCCGGAGATTTCCTTAGAGTCATTGGAAGGCTCGTATTTGAGGCAAATTACTTTAACATCGCTTTGTTTTTTTACTTTATCCTTTGGTTTTGACAGAGCGAGGGATGGGGGAGGGAGATGCACAATGTTGCCGCCAAAATCTAGGCTAAATTGCTGAGGTCAGGCAAAAGCCGAGATGAAGCAGTGAAATCGGCTTCGAGCTAACGAGTTTGGCCGGAGAAACTCTCTTGGTGATGTGTTCAACCTAAAAGAAAGTTCACTTGCCGAGATTCCACAAGAGATCCTTTGATGCGTAAGTCGGTTGGATTCTGATGAAATAGAAAGAAATTTGAGAGTCATAGAGTGTGGGAGATTATGAGAGCTTAGAAAAGACGTTACCTAAAGATCTCTTTATAACCCCTTGTTTAAAAAAAGGTTGGCATCCATTATCGGAAAAAGTGGAAGTAGGCCTTAATTGCTCGGTAACGGTGCCCCTCAATTGAAGGGATTATCATCATATTTTTAATGATGTTTAATTACCTTAATTATACTTCAATTGGATATTTGTGGCTTATTTTTGTTGGCGGCCATTATACTCTGATTGGCTTGATGGTTCAAGTAGGCACCTCGGTATCAATAATTCGATTGATTGGCTGGTAAGACTAAACTGTAGCTTGAATTATGCTTAAGTCAAATTGACAGATATACACCGCCATATCATACAACAATTAAAAAAATTCTAGCAACAAAGTTTTTACAAGAAAACATGGCCTCTTTTTTTTTTTTTTTTTTTGCTTGTTTGATTATTATTATTATTATTATTTATTTAAATATATTTTTAGTCCTTACATGCTGTCCTTTTCTTTAAAAAAGAATTGTCTCCAGGTCTAAAAAAATATTGTAGACCTAGACTTGTGCCCAATCATATGGCATTTGACTTTTCAGATAAGGCGAGAATTGAGAAAGCGTTTTGGATCATTGCGATACCATAAATTTGTCTCATGCGCATTCAGAGGTTAGTTTAATGTTTTGGGAGAAGCAAACCCTGCTCTATCTAGATTATTCAATATATGGAGAGGACAAAACTGAACCCTTTAAACACTGCTTTATACGTAGTATGATGATAATTTTGCCAGCTGCAGTAATTTCATACTAAGTATTCAGGCTTTTACCACAATCCCAGTTCAATAAGCTATCAGTCATCAGAGTATCAAATCAAGCGATCAATTTGAGATGCATGACAGCCCATGCTTAGCATGTTGCCACGTGGAGAAGCGGATGATTTGGCGAGCCACGGGGCTGCACGTGCGGGGGCAGCGATGATCTGTTCTTGTTTAATGTTTATGTCTTGTCGTAATTATTTTTCTGTTCGTAAGGTGGCAAGTGACCGTTGGTTGGACGTATCGAGTTGTCGTTGGCGCGCGCGTGGGGGAACGTGGCACGGACTGCCACGGCCTCGGATTTATCCTCTCGTCGCCCCTCCGGCGGGCCTAGTTCTACGGACTGATGATAGGCGATGGGATGGGAGAAAAGGTGAGGCTTTTGGCCACTTGGCATGGTGAGCATTTGATGCTTAGCCAGAGTGGGCGAAATACATTGGATTCCTCCGGTTTCCATGGAGGATTCCAACTTGAGATCTACGAGCTGCATCCATTAATGACTTTGGGGTTACTTATCCTTGTGCTGCAACAAAAGGGAATCTAAGTATTGCATTAGGAAATTAGGATAGGAAGTAATTTCGCAAACCCATGAACATAACCGATGTATCTATTGATAATTTGCTAGACTTGCTGTTTAATAAAATCTTGTCATCTCATTCTGTCTTTTGTTTCTATCATCATCAGAATAGCAACATTGCTAGTAGATTTAATTATGTTCAAGTGCGCACCATTTTCTTTCGTTCTTTTGCTAGTTAGCCGGGAACATTGCTTTAAAACCAAAATTATCAGATAGTATCTAATCATTTATCCAGCTCTAGAACAAAGGAGAGTGTAAGGACATACCATTATCGATTGTGTAATAGGCAAAACATGGTTAAGATGTTACTAGATTCAAGCAACCTGAATCACAAATTCTTCAGCTATGATGGTACTTGTTGGGGGAAAAACTCCAAGTCATACATCCATGGAGGCGCTCGGCCAAAGAGCGCCGACCGGAAAGCTGCTCGGCCAAGGAGTGCCGACCAGAGAGCTGCTCGGTCAGAGAGTGCCGACCAGAGAGAGCGCCAAGAAGAGGCGCCCAGCCAAAATAATCAAAGTAGGGATGCTTGGCCAAGGGATGCCGACCAGGGGGCAAAAAGCGCCGAATAGAGGCGCTCTGCTAGAAGGTGCTCGCCTAAAGAGCGCCGACCAGGAGTACTCAAAGCGGCCCCGCCACAGGGCGCCCCATTGGGCGACCAGCTCGGCTCGGCACCCCTGCCGAGCCGATGCCTTAATGCTTAACCTCCGCCTAAAGTCCAAGTGACTTGACAACTCTTACAGCTTGTAACCTGCCGTTATCTCCAAGTCATCAAGGCATAAGATCTTCGCAGGCATTCGCCACGACCTGCCATTAATGCACGAGACTCCCTCAAGTCTCCGATGCACTCAAGTCATTTAATGAACACGGCCCAAGACGATCTCCGGATCACTGAACCATCAGAGCGTATGGCTCTACCTGACCGCCGGTTCATTCGGTAATAAATGCACTTACCATCCACGGACCCCAGGCCCACCACAGCCGGCGGTTCAACAACTCCAACAGGTCCGATCGACCGTGACAACTCCCTGGTTCCGGTCTGATCCGGTCCCGTTCTCCACTACGCCATTAATGGGCTAAATCGTGCCCAATTATCACAGAACAGGACAAACCTCCTGTCACCTCCCAGGTAACCAAATCCTTTTATAAAAGGAAGCCTGGGGGGGAAGAGGAGACAGGTCTCTCCGAACGAACTCCGAGAAACTCCTAACAAAAACTCCCCGGACTGGACCCTCCGGGAGGGGGTGGGAGGAAGCACAGACACAATTGATGACATCATCCCTTTCATCTTTTTGATCTTATCCAGATATCCTCTGTGTCTTCTCCACATACTCTCCTCCCCGCTCTCTCCACATACTTGCCCCCTCTGACTTAGGCATCGGAGGGCCGGCGCCGGGGAGCCCGGCCACCGGCTTTTTTGCAGGACAGGGCAGGACTGGACGCACCACTCCCCTCCTCGGACGCTCCCACGCCCCACGGTGGAGGACGCAGCCGGCCGGCGCACCGCCGTCCGCCCCCTGTAGCAGCGGAGCTCCTCCTTCTCCGGCTTCGCGGCGGCCCCCGGGTCCAATTTCCAGCAACAGTTGGCGCTAGAGGAAGGGCCCGAGTTCGCTGCCATGAAGCTAAGAAGCAAAGGGGCTTCCAATGCCTCTCAACGACCTCCACCTAGTCCGGAGCGTTCCGTCCGGAACTCATCACCTCCGACCGAGTCAGTTCATCAAGTTCGGCCGGAGCAGTTCGATGCCCTGGTACAACAAGTGCAGGCCCTGGCTACCGCTGTCCAAAGCCTGCAACCCAGGGGCATCCCAACGACACCGCCTCCTCCAGCTCCGGTTCAGCCGGAGCCTCCTACAAGTGGACTTCCCCTTCAAGGTCAGGACTCCCAAGTCCAGGCCTCCCCCTGGAGAGAGCGCCCAGCCAGAGGCCACGGAGGTTGGCCACAGCCTTCAGAAGCTGAGTCGGTTCCAGGGCAACCTGCGCTCGAACGAACCGCTACAGCGATTCTCCAGAACGATGAACTCGACCGGAAGGTCGAGAGGCTGGAACGTCAAATCCAGGCACTCCACGGGAGGAAGTCAGGACGTAACGGCGACTTCGAGTTCAATACGAAGTCGCCCTTCTCCCAGAAAATCGAAGATGAACCGGTCCCGTCACGGTTCAAGATGCCCCAGGTAGAGCCCTACAACGGCAAGGCCGATCCCCTGGACCACCTGGAAAGCTACCGGGTCTTAATGGCCCTACAAGGAGCCTCGGAGGCCATCATCCCACTGGAAATTGGGCTTCCCTCTCCAAGAGTCGAGCATCATGATGCCGGCTCCAACCCTTCGCAGCTCAAAAGCAACCTCGACTTGATCGAGGAAACAAGGGAGGCCGCCCGAGTTCGTATGGCGAGGTACCAGCAAAAGACAGCTCAGTACTACAACGCCAGGGTCAAAATCAAATCTTTCAGACCAGGAGATCTTGTCCTCAGAAGAGCTGAAGCCTCCCGACCAACTGAGCAAGAGAAGCTGGCCCCAAACTGAGAAGGACCATACCGAGTCACGCGCATCCGCCGACCCGGGACTTATCAGCTAGAGTCCCTAGACGGGACTCTTATTCCGCGGAGCTGGAGCTCTGAAAATCTCCGCGTGTACCATCAGTAGAACCCTAAGGGGTTCCCCATTATTCAACTATTGAATTTCATTTTATGAATTCCATTCTATAATAAACTTATGGTCCGCATACTCATTTTGAGCTCACCGATTTTCCTGATTATCTCATGGTGTCAGGATTATTTCTCCTACCCTGACCACGGTCAGGATGCCCTGCCGCAACGGGAGGCCCCGGCTATAGGGATGCCCGAGACGCCGGGATATGAGTTAGCGGTCCTCTCTAACCGGACGAGCTCGGCTCGTGCTCCATCGGCTATGAGTTAGCGGTCCTCTCTGACCGGACGAGCTCGGCTCGTGCTCCTACCCTGAGACGTCAGGATGCCCCAATATATTGGGATGCCCTGCCGCAACGGGATGCCCCGATCCGTCGGGATGGCCCGAGACGTCGGGATATGAGTTAGCGGTCCTCTCTGACCGGACGAGCTCGGCTCGTGCTCCATCGGCTATGAGTTAGCGGTCCTCTCTGACCGGACGAGCTCGGCTCGTGCTCCATCGGCTATGAGTTAGCGGTCCTCTCTGACCGGACGAGCTCGGCTCGTGCTCCATCGGCTATGAGTTAGCGGTCCTCTCTGACCGGACGAGCTCGGCTCGTGCTCCTACCCTGACCACGGTCAGGATGCCCCGAGACGTCGGGATGCCCCAATCCGTCGGGATGCCCCGGCTATAGGGACGCCCGAGACGTCGGGATATGAGTTAGCGGTCCTCTCTGACCTGACGAGCTCGGCTCGTGCTCCATCGGCTATGAGTTAACGGTCCTCTCTGACCGGACGAGCTCGGCTCGTGCTCCATCGGCTATGAGTTAGCGGTCCTCTCTGACCGGACGAGCTCGGCTCGTGCTCCATCGGCTATGAGTTAGCGGTCCTCTCTGACCGGACGAGCTCGGCTCGTGCTCCTACCCTGACTACAGTCAGGATGCCCCGAGACGTCGGGATGCCCCGGCTATAGGGATGCTCGAGACATCGAGATGAGTTAGCGGTCCTCTCTGACCGGACGAGCTCGGCTCGTGCTCCATCGGCTATGAGTTAGCGGTCCTCTCTGACCGGACGAGCTCGGCTCGTGCTCCATCGGCTTCAGCCAACGAGTTCGGCCCGCTCTTCATCACCGGATCTCTGCCGGCGTCCCTAAAGAACGGAATCCGAGCAGAGAAGTGTCTTCAGTCGCCTCGGCGCAAGGACACGGTACAAGAAAAGCGTCTTCAGTCGCCTCGGCGCAAGGACGCACACGGTACAAGGTACCCATTTATGTAATGCTTTTACATTATTCTATCTATTTTCGGATTTTTCTCTGCCGACGTCCCCAAAGAACGGAGTCCGAGCAGAGTAGTGTCTTCAGTCGCCTCGGCGCAAGGACATGGTACAAGAGAAGTGTCTTCAGTCACCTCGGCGCAAGGACGCACACGGTACAAGGTACCCATTTATGTAATGCTTTTACATTATTCTATCTATTTTTGGATTTTTCTCTGCCGGCGTCCCCAAAGAGGAGAGTCCGAGCAGAGAAGTGTCTTCAGTCGCCTCGGCGCAAGGACACATGGTACAAGAGAAGCGTCTTCAGTCGCCTCGGCGCAAGGACGCACACGGTACAAGGTACCCATTTATGTAATGCTTTTACATTATTTTATCTATTTTCGGATTTTTCTCTGCCGACGTCCCCAAAGAACGGAGTCCGAGCAGAGAAGTGTCTTCATTCGCCTCGGCGCGAGGACACATGTTAAAGGTACCCATTTATGTTTCTACATTAATGTTTACGTTACCTATTCTGTTCTCGGATTTTCTCTGCCGATGTCCTCAAGGAACGGACACCGAGCAGAGGAGCGTCTTCGATCGCCTCGGCGAAGGAGTGCTCGTGACACTAGCACATTATCATACAAAGTCCGGCGAATCCCCGTCACAAGCTGACGGGCATTCGACTTGTTCGTTAGAAACGAACGTGGTCCGCCCCGGCAACGCGAGGATTGAAAATAGATAACTTCGCTGGAGTTCGAGTACTGGTGACCGCCTTAGGGCTCGGTCAAGTCCTGGACTAGGCACCGAAAAGCTCTCCGAGCCCGAATCCTTGGTATAAGCTCAAGCGTTGCTATACCATTGGTTGAAGGACCGAGCAATGGGGCTCGGCAAGCCAAACTTAAACTCAAACCCTGTGGCGGGAAAAGCTGAGGCCCTAGAGCCTATATCTTCGGAACCTAAAACGGATCCGAGCAGAAGAACTTTGGACTACGACAGGCGAGTTTCCAAAAAGAAATGTATATTCATTTCAAAAAGGCCCGTAGGCTAAGTACAAAATTCGGGTTTGGCCCTTACAAGTATGGGAGGCCATCCCGACTTTACAAGAAATAACCAAAATTACATCGAAGGCTCGAGCTCGACCACCTCGGCCTCGGCAGTACCGGGACTGATTGGCTCAGCACCCGGGACCTCTTCGGTGGCCTCGGCAGCAATGGGGGTAGCCTCGGAGGCGACCTCGGCAACTTCGGGGACGGCTTCGGCCGCCTCGGCCAGACCTCTCTGGTCGACTTCCGGAGTTTCTGCCTTCGCCTCCGCCCCCGGCCTTTCGACCCCTGCTCCCGGCTTGAGCAGGTTTACATCGAAGTCCGGGAGAAGCCGCTGCAACTGGTTGCGGAAATCCCGGAAGCCTTGGATCAGCCCGTTCACGCCCTCCTCTGCCATGAGTTCGCAAAACTCCTCCGACTTGCGGAAGAGCTTCACTGCGTTTTGGGCGTTCTCCCGGGCCTCTATCTCCCGGGCCTCGTGGTACGCGGCTTTCCGCTCGAGGCCCCTCAGCTCCTGCTCGAGCTCCGAATGTCGGAGGCGGGCGTCCCCCACCTCCTGCTCGCGGGAGGCCAACGCCTGCTCGGCTTTGGCCAATCGATCCTCTGCGGCGCGCAGCTCGGACCTCGCCAATGCGTGCGCGCCCTTCTCTTCATCGAGCTCAGCGGTCAGAGCTCGAATCTTTTCATCAGATGCTCCGACTTTCCCTTGGAGCACCTGCTGTTCGGCCTCAGAGGCCTGGTATTTCTCCTCGGAGGCCAGGTACTTCGCCTCGGCGGCCATGTACCTCTTCTGGGCCTCCTCGTAGCTGCGCTGGCACCTCCGGACTTTCTCCCGGTACTCTTGAACCAGGTGCATCAGCATCTCCGTCTCGTGCAAGTGCTGTAAAAAAGAGACGTAAGGCACCACGAGTAAAAAATCTCTACAAATCACGTAAGAGGAAAATTTTACTCACCCGGACGGTATTGCAGCGGGTAAAGTCCATGAAAGTGTTGTAGCTCATGGACTGCATCATGGCCCGGTCAGCCGGGAGCAGCGCGAGCCGAAATACCTCGCGCGCCACTTGTGGGTTTTCGAGGGCTGAGTCACCCTCGAACACTGACCAGGTGGGTGCATAGGGCACCCGTTCCTCCGAGCCTGATAGGCCCGGAAGGCCAGCATCGACTGGCCTAGGCAGAGCCGACCTCGGGGCTCCCTGACTACTCCCCGCCGCGGAACTAGGGGGCTGGGGTCGGATGAGCGGCCGATCTGACCGCCGCACAACTATAGCGGGGCGTGCAAGCACGGGACCCGCTGAACTCCTCCCCTGGTCGGCAACTGGAGCGTCCTGCCGACCAGGGACCTGCGCCAAGGGCGTCGGGCATAGGGGCGCCATCGGGGCTCTGGAGCCCGAGCCCCCGGAGCCCGCGCCCTCTCTCCGATCAGCCTCAGGGCGCGCGGGCTGAGAAGGACCCGCCTCGGAGTCAGCGGGGCGAGAAGGCCCCGCCTCGGGATGCGCAGGGCGAGAAGGCCCCGCCTCGTGATGCGCGGGGCGAGAAGGACCCGCCTCGGCCACCGCCGCCGCCGAGGGAGTCGAGGTTGCCGAGACCTTCTGCTTCTTTCTCGACTCGGCGGGTTCTCCTGAGAGCTCGGCCGCTCTCTTCTGGAAGCGAGCATAAAGAACTTCGCTCTTCGTCACCATCTTTGCGATGTCTGCAAAGACGAACAAAATTAGAACATTAGAACAATTAAGGAAATAAAAGGTTGCTGTAATTATCCTTACTCTGAGGACGTGCCGAGCTCAGGCCCACGTTCACCAGAGCGTCCTCGCTAATGAGGCCGTTCAGCAAAATCCCGTCCCCAAGGCTGCGGATGGTGTCGAGGATCTCCTGCTCACGCGGAGAAAGCTGGGGGAGCCTGTTGATGGACTTAAGCTGGGCCGGCCTCCACCTGGGGTCAAACCCCCAGGACCGTTCAGAACCCAGGAAGAAGAATTTCTCCTTCCAACCATGAATGGATGAGGGGGCACCATGGAAGAGTGGCCGACCCGCCCGAAGGGCAATGTAGAGCCACTCCCCGTCCCCCGGATTCGACTTAAAAATAAAAAGTCGCCGAAAGACGTTGACAGAGGTAGGAATCCCCTGCAGTAAACACAGTGACAGGAAGCCCATCACTGTCCTCCAAGCGTTCGGAGTAAGTTGCGCCGGAACCAACTGGCATACCGCCAGCAACTCATTCACGAAGCTGTGAAGAGGAAACCGGAGGCCGGCCCAGAGTGACTCTGAGTGCACTCCGATCCGGCCCACCGGAGGATCGGTTATCCGATCCCTTCGCCTGGCGGGTTCCAAACGGAACCCGTGAAGAGGGAAAAATCACTCTTCGGTCATCTCGACCTCCAGGACACTCATGGTGGACACTACTTCACTAGGCAAAGAACCCATTGCAAGAGAGAGAAGTCAAAAAGAAGGGGGACCTAGGGAAGATGCCGGAGAAAAGGGACTTCGGTCTGAGGAAGACTGGAAGAATAGGAAGCTGGAAGCAGAAAGCAATAGAAAGAGGACAGGGGGCCGGGGGAGAGTTTATATAGACCTCCCCAACGGCCCGGATCAGCGAAGAAAATGCTGCGTCCCGGTTAGATGATAACACGTGTCGGTCTAAAAGACAGAACGACGCATTTAATTAGGGCTAACGCTTTGAACATTGAAGCGCCCCATCGGATCGTGCGGAAAGGCGTCCGCAATCGAAGATCGTGCGGCCCCATCATGAGCCCACGACGCAAGGACGCTTCGCAAAAAGTGTCCCAATAATGAGGCTTTTCGGGAAGGAAGAGACGCCGCCTATTAAAGGCACCTCGAAGCTTCCGATAATTCAAAACGCGCAGTAAATCGAAATTTTCGGAATTCGTAATGACCCAACTAAAGCTACTTCCCGCGCTCCAGCTGGTAGCCAACTGGAACTCGGAAGTCGGGGGATAGTGTTGGGGGAAAAACCCCAAGTCATACATCCACGGAGGCGCTCGGCCAAAGAGCGCCGACCGGAAAGCTGCTCGGCCAAGGAGTGCCGACCAGAGAGCTGCTCGGTCAGAGAGTGCCGACCAGAGAGAGCGCCAAGAAGAGGCGCCCAGCCAAAATAATCAAAGTAGGGATGCTCGGCCAAGGGATGCCGACCAGGGGGCAAAAAGCGCCGAATAGAGGCGCTCTGCTAGAAGGTGCTCGCCTAAAGAGCGCCGACCAGGAGTACTCAAAGCGGCCCCGCCACAGGGCGCCCCATTGGGCGACCAGCTCGGCTCGGCACCCCTGTCGAGCCGATGCCTTAATGCTTAACCTCCGCCTAAAGTCCAAGTGACTTGACAACTCTTACAGCTTGTAACCTGCCGTTATCTCCAAGCCATCAAGGCATAAGATCTTCGTAGGCATTCGCCACGACCTGCCATTAATGCACGAGACTCCCTCAAGTCTCCGATGCACTCAAGTCATTTAATGAACACGGCCCAAGACGATCTCCGGATCACTGAACCATCAGAGCGTATGGCTCTACCTGACCGCCGGTTCATTCGGTAATAAATGCACTTACCATCCACGGACCCCAGGCCCACCACGGCCGGCGGTTCAACAACTCCAACAGGTCCGATCGACCGTGACAACTCCCTGGTTCCGGTCTGATCCGGTCTCGTTCTCCACTACGCCATTAATGGGCTAAATCGTGCCCAATTATCACAGAACAGGACAAACCTCCTGTCACCTCCCAGGTAACCAAATCCTTTTATAAAAGGAAGCCTGGGGGGGAAGAGGAGACAGGTCTCTCCGGACGAACTCCGAGAAACCCCTAACAAAAACTCCCCGGACTGGACCCTCCGGGAGGGGGTGGGAGGAAGCACAGACACAATTGATGACATCATCCCTTTCATCTTCTTGATCTTATCCAGATATCCTCTGTGTCTTCTCCACATACTCTCCTCCCCGCTCTCTCCACATACTTGCCCCCTCTGACTTAGGCATCGGAGGGCCGGCGCCGGGGAGCCCGGCCACCGGCTTTTTTGTAGGACAGGGCAGGACTGGACGCACCACTCCCCTCCTCGGACGCTCCCACGCCCCACGGTGGAGGACGCAGCCGGCCGGCGCACCGCCGTCCGCCCCCTGTAGCAGCGGAGCTCCTCCTTCTCCGGCTTCGCGGCGGCCCCGGGTCCAATTTCCAGCAACAGTACTATTTTGTTCCATCAATTGACATGTACTTTTGCGTAGGTCTGAAGGCTGACGCGATCGCTGCTTTTAAAATCGTTACATAAATAGGGAAGATAGATCCGTCCACGTTTTTGTTTCTCGTGTCGATAAGACACCTCCCCACCATCATCCACAAGATGGACATGAGACGAAAATATAAAGCTGCATGATGCATGCATCCATGATCCACTTCAACTAAATTTAACCAAAAATAAATATATAAATGTCAAAGAGAACCTTTATGCGCAAAAATCTTATATAAAATTATTCGTTGTTAGCTTCTAAATCTGATTGTATTATTGGATTATAAACTTCCAATAAAGCTGTTTCTCCTGAAAAAACCCAATAAAGTTAACTTCATTTCTCCTTTCCACGTCCCTCGTTGTATATTTGCAGACATTTTTTCGTAAAAGCTCCCTGCTGGATCGAACAAGCAGCCAGGGGAACAGAGGAATCCATATCAAAAGGAAAACATTGACAGTGGCTTCACGATTTCACCACAAAAGAAGCGTGGAAGCCGCTGTCGCGAAACCCTCTCTTTTCAAACCATCGCCCTCGCGGGTGCTTCCAAACCCATCCCCGCACCCATCCAAGCCCCCGTCTCGCATCCATTTCAAACCAAACCAAACCAGAACAGAACAGAACAGAAGAAAACAAACGTAAAAAGCTTTGCCTTGTACCCACATTAAAGTGAGCATACTCATACTCTTTTTCTAGCCTCCTTTTCTGTATTTATATTTATATTTATACGCTTCTAAGTACGACTACAACCAAGGATTTCATTTTCGAAATAAGAGAGAGAAAGGAGAAAAAGAAATGGATCCGGAAACCGCCGTGCTAGGATCGGGAAACCGCCTCGGCGAGCTTGCCGAACTTGACGGCGATCTCGGGCGGGAGCTTTAAACGCGGGCGCTGCCGCCGTCTATCCGGGCGGAAGTCGAGGCCGAGCGCGTCGGTGATCTCCTCCGAGGTCCACCCGGCCAGGCGGAGCGAGTCGGAGCAGCGGTCCGCCTTGAGGAGGAGGGCGTCGAGAGCCGCCTGGCTGTCGAGGACGACAGGGGTGGCGCCGTCGAGGAAGCCGGACGCCGTCACCTCGACCATCTCCGCCGCCTCTGACTCACCCCATCCGCCGTTGATCAGGACCGATTTGATCATGTCCAGGTACGTACCGACCCAGGCCGGAAGCCTCCTCGCGGGGGCCCGGATCTCCAAGAAACGCTCCGGATCGGAGGTGGAGGAGGCGGAGGAGCTCCGGCGGCGGCGGTCGGAGGCGGCGGCGTCGCTCCAGAACTCGATCCAGCGGGGGGCCTTGCCGGCGATGGAGTCGAGGCTGCGGCGGGAGGCGGAGGGGGGAAGGTGAAGGGGAGGGGGCTTTTCAGCGGCTACGGAGGCGGAGCGCTGGCGGCGGAGGAAGAGATCGGGAGCGGGGCAAGGGGAGTGGAAGGCGGACTCTCGGCGGAAGAAGTCGGCAAGGTCGAAGCCGCAGCAGGAGATGCGGGCCTCGTCGACGAGGAAGACGGGGTTGCCGGCGAGATCTGGGTGGCAGGGGATGTAGCAGCGGCCGAAGAGGGGGACGAGGAGGGGGGCACGGCGTAGGGCTGAGCGGGCGAGGCGCAGGGCGCGCTCGGGGTCGGCAGGGCGGGGGCCCCAGGACCGGGGCCAGAAGGCGTGGCGAGCGATCTGGGTGGAGATGGCGGCTACGGGGAGATCGAGGGTGGCGCGGAGTCGACGGCGGGAGCGCCAGTCCGGGAAGCCAGGGCCAGCGGGAAGGCCGAGCGAGAGAACAGCGCGGAGGTCTGGGGGGAAGGCGAAGCCGAACTCAGCCTCGGCGCGGGCGAACTCAGCGTCGGAGAGTCCAGGGTGGACGGGGACGCCGGAGGAGCGGAGGTGGGAGATGAGGGCCTCGGCGAGGGGGGAAAAGGAGAGGAGGCCGTTGCGGGCGGAGGAGGAGGGGGCGGAGGCTGTAGCGGCGCGGGTGCAGAGGCGGCGGAGGCCGGCGGTGTGGGCCGGGTTCAGTCCCGCAATCCGCCAGTCCACGTCGACCATGGCGGCGGCAGGAAACCGGGAGGAGAGAGACGGTCTCGATTAATCGCAGGGGAGAG